>NC_048281.1:36813480-36864881 GCF_009762535.1 Notolabrus celidotus
CTGCGTCTGATCAGCTGTTTGGGTCAGAAAGTGTCTCGGAGAGCTCAAACTGTAATCACGTTCAAAACTGAAGCATGTGTCAGTTTCCTGGATTACTCAAACAAGAATCATCCCGGTCACCGTATAGATTAAACACCAACCTCTGCTCTGAGACCTTTTAATGCACAACCAACCAAATAAATCAGGTTTAGACTCCTGCTGAGGAAAACTACCGTCAGAGAGAGCTTTGACCTAAGACAACTTTAAAACAGCAGCAGGACAAAAAAAAAACAGCAGTTCCTTTAACCCTTAAAGACCCACACCAGACTCTCCTGAATGTATTTTGAATATGCTGAATGAGAGAACAAATGTGGTATCAATGGAAAGCTGAGAATGTCCACTGTAACTGAGTTTTTAAAGTTTGTTGATAGGATTAGTGGCTCAAAGTTATCAAACATTTAAGAACAAGTAGCTGCCGCTGGATGTCTAGGTCTTAAACAGGCAGAAACCTCGGGTAGGACCAGACCTAAAGGGGGACAGCC
Source organism: Notolabrus celidotus (assembly GCF_009762535.1). NCBI lineage: Eukaryota > Metazoa > Chordata > Actinopteri > Labriformes > Labridae > Notolabrus > Notolabrus celidotus. The sequence continues at coordinate 36,814,002 of NC_048281.1, forward strand.
GTGTTCAAAGACCGCTTTGTATAAGCATGGTTTTGTCTCCACAGTGTAAAGCATGTTTGCATGGAGGGATTCAGATGTTGAACAAGGAGGAAGAGGACTGACTGATGCAGCGATGACATTTCTTAAAGGATGATCCGTTTCAGGCGAGATGTTTTAAAGGTCCATACATGTGTCTCTAAATCAGCAGGTTACAGAACTCACGCTGACTTCAACAAGTTAAACTGTAACTCCACCTTGAACCCCCTGAAGTCTCCTCCATCCTGCTCCATCCTGCTCTGTACATCCTATACTGTGTCCTCAGATAAAGACAGAGCTGTGTGTACGCCTCTGTTTCCCATGAAGCACATAAACACAGATCTGTTTTCTGATGTAGTCGAGTTCATACGTGTCTAAACTCACAGGAATGCTTGTAACATGTACCAGAGGAGGTTCACATGTTCTCAGGGTCAAAGGTCACAGTGGATAAGTGTGTGAAACACGTCTTTCCATGCTGTCGAACGACTCCGTGCCAAATCTTAAAGTTCCCCTGGAGTGCAGTAAAAGCCTGTTCACACCTTCCTGGGTGGGTGGTTTCCAATCCAGGCGCTCGCTCTCGCATCACAGCTGAGTTTCCCCCTCAGACGTCTGCGTAGGAGGTCCTGGTTTTAATCTGGACCGGTCTGCAGATTGTAACTCTGAGACTCAGAAGAAAACAACAAAACAACAAACAGACTCTGATCCAGAGTTTCTCCTTCATCCTGCAGAGTTAAAGGAAAGCCTCTCTGAGGGCGGCTGCACTCTCTGCAGTCTCAGAGATTCAGTGAAGAGAACTTGTTTCTGCTCTCCTTCAGGTTTCCATGTGTGTGCAGCCGGCTGGTTCGACAGAGGCCGCGTTGGTTACCCCATCGTCAAGGCCGGCGCCAACTGTGGCTTTGGGAAGATCGGCATCATCGACTACGGCTACAGGCTGAACAAGAGCGAGACGTGGGACGTGTACTGCTACAACCCAAACTGTGAGTACACCTTACACACACAGGGGGATCTTTACACGGAGGGACCATGTGTTAGACCTTTCCAAATGTCTTCACAGATATAACTATAGAGCTATAGAGGAGCTGACTAATTCCTGGAGCAAGTGCAGCTCCAAACAGAGAACCCCTGAGCTCTCTGGCTTCCTGCTGACTGCATCTTGGTGACCAAGAGAGTCGTCTGAATGTGTTTGGGTAACTCTTGCGCCTCTTTGTTTGTTGCCTGTAGTGACAGAGCGTCTCTTACAGCTGGTTGATCCAAACTGCTGTTGTCAGTTTGTTTGTTAAAGCTCATTAAACTAACTGATCACAGCTCCTGGGAGAGGTTTTCAGCTGGTTGTAAAACTGGGTGAGATTCATACAGAAGCCTTCAAACTGTTTGCACAAGAGAAAGACCGACAGGGATAAGACTAGTCCCTGTTTCTGCTGCCGCCAGGACCAGGACGCTTTAACATCCCTGCAAATCAGTGCACCTTTCAACACCCTGGATCACATGGCGCCCTCCTGAAGTGGTCTGCTTCTATCCTGTACCCACCATCTGTGTTTTCTTTTCACCTCGACATGTTTGGACTTCAGACTTCCTGCAGTCTTCTTCAGAACAGTCACGTGATGTCGTCCATCAGCTGATTTATAGAGGTTCTCTCATCCTACCTGAAGCTGCAGGACGACCACGCCTCGTGTTGTCTGACAGTCTTAAGACTTCATTCAGGTGTGTGACAGCATGTAGACCCCTTCATCACGGTCTACCGTCCTCTGAGAAGACTGCTGGAACTGGTCTAGTCACAAGAACTGTCTTACTTTGATACACAGAGTCAGACCAAATGAACCGTTCTGGACTCAGGCTTTGAACGTCTGCATTTCTACCGCGGGCGACAGAACATAGGCAGGTTCAGTTTGGTGAAAAGGCAGCTCATTTGTTACCTGGTACTTGTGGAGGGAAGCTGTAGCTCTCCTGGAGATCTTTGGGAAAACGCTGACTTCCTTTTCAGCATGAAAGCTAGCCCAGAGGTTCCCAAACTTCTCAGACCTCCAACATAACGGTGCCAAAGGCAAGCGACCCCCATCGTCCTGAGGTGGTTACATGTTGCTCACAGATGCATGCAGAAACTAATGAGATGATGATAATCATCAAAGATATCTCATGCAACCTGACCGTGAGTAGAAACAGCTGCAAGATCTGTAAAGACATCAAACTGAGTCTGAAAGTTTAAGATCACTTTTAGGGGACAGAAAAAACTTTGTGTTAATGAATCTCATTTTGATGCTTCCATGTCTGAATATTACAAACATGTTTAAGGGAGTATTCAGGAGACTCTCCCCTGAGTCAGATCTCCAAGCGGCTGCAGAGGTTCTGCATCGTTTAACGAGTAAGCGATGACTGCAGGTCTGTGGTGAACACTCAGAGTCATGAGTCCCAGCGGGGAAAGACCCAGACCTACGGGGTTAAGTGTAGTCATCGAGTCCGAGTCTCCGCAGACGCACTCGGGATGTCGTCACGTGAGGATGAAACAGAGAGACTCAGAACCACAATCTGAGCCCCTCCCTGTGAGTTATCAAAGCACCAAGAATAAACCTGCAGGAGGAAACGTCTGGATAAGATTCACTGAGTGACGGAGACTCTGAGGGAGAGATAACTGAGGTTTAAAAACAGTCCTGTGATTCAGCAGAGACATGACGGAGGAGCTGGTAATAAATTATTCACAATCTTAGAGTCTTTAAAAACATTTAGGAGTCAGACTTTGTGAGAAACATTCACATGAATCACCTGATATGAATTTATCTCATCGTGCTACTTTATAAAGTTAAAAACAAAAGTTCAGTGTGAAGAAAAAAACCTTCATACCTTTAATGTGGAGCTGAAATTATTCTGAATTTAAGATCCTCAGTTTAAAACAAATTTTACAATAAATAAAAATGTGTTGAGTGAAGAAAAACGTGGCTCCTACAAAGTAAAGATGTCAGCATTCATGTCTGTCACTAGTACTTTTTGCAAACTTAATATTTAATGTAATATTTAGAGTAATATTTAGAGTAATATTTAATAAAAACTTAAAGGTTTATTTCAGTTTTTTCTTAAATATAAAAATCCCTCAAACCTTCATAAAGTGAAACTCTGCTGTTAGCAGACACTGATGCTGATCAGAGGATCAGAGGGAGGACTTCATGTGGACCTGTTTGACTCTCAGTATAATCAGCTTCTTAACACCTCAGTGTTTGAAGCAGGCGTGTCTGAGTGTGTGATGGCGCCCACATGTGGTTAAAAGTGTAACGACATCAGGCTTCTGTGTTCTGATTCCTGATTAATGAAGAAGATCCAAACACATCGTACTGGATCTTATCTTGAGCTTAAGTCTTCATTAGCTCGACACAGTAACTACAGAGAGGTCAAAGGTCAAAGGTCAAGACAAAACTGGATGCTAATTTGTTCTCACTACTAAATCTTTCTTTAAACTGTGTCATATATTTGAAGCGTATTATATTCATACATATATTTTGCACACTTCATATTTCCTATTTTCCTCATGCTCATATTCTGCACCAGAGTGACGACATCACCTTCATTTCCCTGCACAGATTTCTGATTCTGAAAACTTAAAGCTCCTGTGAGGATTTTTTAACTGGTTATGAAAGATACAGAAATGAACAGTGATGCATCCTTATGATCTACAAAAGCAAACTAGATCATTAAGACAAACAGTGATGATTTCATTCATGTAATTTTAAAGCCTTTAACTGCTGCACTGAGGGGGTAGGTGTCAGATGAGGCAGCTTATATATGAAATAGTCACGATGAGAGACTTTTAAAAGAAGCAGCAGAAGGAGGATTTTTCCAGAAAACACAGCGTACACACGTAGAGGACGAAATCAACAAGATCTGTAAAGATGTACGAGGTATCACTTTGTCCACAGGGGGCGCCAAAGTCTGCTTAAAGATCCTCAGACAGGTTTTAAAGTTTATTTTAATTCTTCCATTAAAAGAAGTATGCATCCATATTTCTTTAGTTTAGATCTTTCTGCAGTCTGAAGAGTGTAATACTTCATATTTGACTGTAGGCGTGGTTCTTCTGTGTCTCCGGTCTGGTTCCCTGTCGGTGTTTGTTAAAGTTAAATCAGACTGAGACTGAAGAAGCAGAAAACAAAGACACATATTTCATTACTCTGAAAGCCTTTAATCCACAAACATTACAGTTTGGTCGGAGGAGTCTTTGAAGATGTTGGAGCTGACTCCCGTCTCAGTGATGGATGTGAACGTTTTTATGATGAACAAATGAGAAGTTTAATTTCTCCCCCTGCAGGACGTCTAGCAGGAAAGCTTTTGATGCTTTGGTCTGAACATGTGTGTTTGATTCTGTTGACTTCAACAGAAGGTTTTTCTTCTTCCTGTAACGGATTCATTCCAAGCTCACACGCGAAGGACAAACCCTCCCTCTCTCCTCCTTTAATGGAGCTGTTTCTGTTTCTCATGAAGAGAGCAGAATCCAACCAGCTGCTGCACATCTCACATGAGAACACAGACACCTCTCACTGTAGAGGTTTAAAGTCTGTCAATAATTCCTTCTAACTCCATGAACCCCGTCATATCCCTCTCCTGTGTTGCAGCTAAAGAGTGTGGCGGCGTGCTGACGGACCAGCAGAGGATCATCCAGTCTCCGGGTTTCCCTGATGAGTATCAGGATGAGCAGATCTGCTACTGGCACATCAGGGCGCGCCTGGGTCAGAGGATCCACCTCCACTTCCTGGAGTTCGACGTGGAGGAAGACACGGCGTGTTTGGCAGATTACCTGGAGGTGTACGACAGCTACGATGACGTCTCGGGCTTCGCTGGGAGGTGAGGGTTTAAACTTACAGCTGCAGAAACTTTAAATGTTAAAGAGCGAGCTAAATGTATAAGCATCAAAATAATCAATGCAAAGCTCTCCTGAATAAATCAGACCTTATAGACTGTGTAAGCGTGCAGTAAGGTCCTTTAAACAAACACCTTTATGTTAAATAAGTGAATGAAGTGTATTTGATGGAAGAAGCACCAAAGCTCTCTCTCTCTCTGTTTACAGATTCTGTGGCGAGGAATTACCTGATGACATCATCAGCACAGGTGAGCCGTCCTGATTGGTTCATGAGAAACCTGAGATGCTCCTCCTTGATGTGATTGGTCCGTACGCTGACGATCCTCTCATGTTTGTGTCTCTTCTGTTTCCTTCCCCCAGGAAACGTGATGACGCTGAAGTTCCTCTCGGACGCTTCGGTCACAGCCGGAGGTTTTCAGCTTCAGTACGTCGCCACTGATGCGTCTCTGTTTTCACACAATAACACACACTACCTGCACTGACCAGGTGACGCAATGATGTCATCCTGTTGCTGTATGTGTGATGTCATCGATGAACACCTGTACTGTAATAATAAATCTTTATAGGCTTTTTAAAAAATGTCCTCACATTGTTTGATTTTTATCATTGTTATTTTATTTACACTTTTTAAACATTTAAACAAGACTAAACAAATACAAACAAGGGATCAGACATTTAATTAAATTAACAAATATATTGAAATTAAAATAAATAAATAAATAAAAAGTATGTGAGGAACATTTCAAATTATGCTCCAAATACAATAAAGTTAACTTCACTGATGTCACTAAGACAACTCAGAGTTTTCTGATTTTATTGACTTTAGCTTTAAAACTTAAATTACCCTTAATGTTTTTTTATTTATTGTATATTTAAATTCTTGCCCTCACACCTCTTAATTTATGAACTGCATGTTTTATTCGTGTGTTTTTCTCACAATCCTTCTCCAATGATTTATCTGTAACTGCCCTGTTTTATTTGTATGTGCTCTCGTGTTGTCTGTACCTCGACACCGCTGCATATGAGGGTTCTCCCTCATTGTGTCAAATAAAATAAACTATGATGACTTCAGTAAATTTGCTTCCTTACATTCCACCACTGCTCCTACTACACCATAAAACAAACAACAGTCAGTCCATGCAATGAACATTTAAAACATATGTAAGTGTAATAAATAAATGTACCTACAGTGTTAAAATAAGAGTGTCTGCTTTACTTTGGGATTTGTTAGGAATGTAAAGTGCGTTAGAAATAAAATATATTATTATAATTATTTTATTTTTTATTGTATTATCAGCTTCACCACTTAAATCCCCCCTTATTGATTCAAAGAAATTAACAAGTTATTTATAGGTTTCCTCTGGAGGGACAAGAAACCCAGAATCCGCTTTAACAGATCGATCACGCCAAGGAAAAATGGTGGACTGGGAGTTCCAGATGTTTACTCCTATTATCTTGCTTTCAATGCTAGATTCCCTTTGTTATGGGCCTACAGGTGCAAGAATGAGGAGAATATCCTATCTGTACATACTGTAGGTCTGCTCCATGAAACACATTAATGCTCAGTAGGACACATGTATGGTTCTTTAATGTGTTTGCATTGTATGAAAATACCTTCATTCTCAATGGGCATAAATGCAGCTGAAACAAGTGCAACCCAAATATTTCAACATTAACATATGAATATAACATTATAGTGATTATGGCCTTTAGAAACATGTTTATTGTGGGAGGGGGGTTAGTCCACTATAGGCCGCTGTGGCGCAGCCTAAGCTTTTGTCCTTAATGGCATTTTATTCCCCTTACATTACTTTAACTTTTATACTTTAAGTAGTTTTGAAACCTTTTACACTTTTACTTGAGTAAAAAGCTTGAGTTGATACTTCAACTTCTACAGAAGTATTTTTAAACCCTATTATAATATATAAAAAACTAAAAATCAAGCAAGCTTATAAAAGAGAGCCTTAAAAACAGAGTTATCATTAAATAATATCACACAGTAAAAGCTTTCCTGTAAAAATGTGTCTTGAGTAATGACATAAAACAAGGGACTGATTCTGCAGGTCTGGTCTCCTCTGGCAGGCTGTTCCAGATTTAAGGAGCTCTGACTGAGACAGACCTGTCCCCTTTAGGTCGGGTCCTTGGAACAGCTAACAGAGCACTGCCAGAGGATCTCAGACTGCGTCCAGGTCTGTAGGGGGATAAAAGCTCAGAGATATAGAGGGGCAAGTCCATGTTGGGCTTTAAAACATGGACTAGTGTCTATACTTCTACCTGAGTAATGGATGTGAATACTTTTGACACCTCAGGTCAGAGATTTAAAAAGGTCTGACTTCCCCTCTGGAATAAAGAGGAGTTACAACAGGAGGAGTCAGGATGAAGAGGAGAGCTCAGGTAAAGTGTGTTCCTCTGTTTTCCCTCTGCAGCAGTCAGCCTGCAGCCTCGCTCCTTATAAGGTAAAGTGGGCGGGCCCGGTGATGACGTAGGCGGGGTCAAAGGTAATTTTGTACGTCTGCGTGGTAGTTTGGCGCCAGCGATTTCGCGGGGGAACAGAGACCAGAGAAGAAGGGAGAATAAATCTTTAAATCCATGGACTCAGAGAGATCCAGAGCAGAGATCTAAACTCCTCACAGAGAAGAGGACTCTGAGAATCCTGCTGCTCACTGCTGATCCTTCAACCTGAGAGGTGAGCCTTCAAACAGAGGAGAGGACATACTGTAAATACTGCTGTTTACCTGCTGGTTACCTGCTCCTCTCACTGTCTGTGTGTGAGCTGAGGAGTGGACAGGTGAGGCAGGGGATGAGCAGCAGTGTCACTCTTCTCTTTATCCCTCTTTGAGTCTCTTTCTGTGTGGAGGAAACTTTGCTAGCTAGCTAACCCTGCAGAGGCTAATGCTGCTAACTCTTTAAAGCTAGTGATCATTAGCTGCTGCTCCTCTCTCCCCGCAGGCTTCACTTCACTCTGAGAACATGCTTTCAGTCCTTCCCTTCCCTGTGTGAGACTTTACCTCTCTAACACACACAGTACTGAGATATTAACCCCTCTCAGGCTGGGTCTGGGGCTCAGGTCTGCAGGTCTGCAGCATGCTGGCCTGTGATAGCATCCAACACACGCACACACTCACATGCAGACTCAGTGTTTACAGAGACAGACCTGAGATCTGTGTGAACTCTGTGTTTCTGCATGTTTGTATGAGTCTGTGCATGTTAACAGCTCCTCAGCTTCACTGAAACATCTCTGAGGAACTCCCTCTGTGTCCCTGAGTCTCTACAGCTCATATATTTATAATTACAGACCCTAAATCAAAGTTTTTAATGCTTAATGTTAGTTTAACACCTCTGTGAATGTAGCTACTGCTAATACTTATATTATATTCTGAGTAAATCTGATTTAAAGCAGATTAAAGTGACCATGATTGTAAAAAGGTGACATAACAGAGAGATTGAACTGGATAAAACAGGCATATTTATAAATGTAACTGATAAACACAGCTCATAATGAAGTCTAATCCTGCAGGGTTTGCAGACGGATTCATAATAACATTAAACCTGTGTGGTGTTTTTATCTCTGCAGCTCTGGAGACAGCAGAGGGAGGACTCAGCTCTGCAGGAAACACTGAGGTATGTCTTTGGATGGATTAATGTTCCTCCATGGAGTCTATCCTCATTCACAGAGCTCAACACAAAGTTTTCATCATAACTCGCCTTATATTTTGAGTTATTAAGAGTCCATGCTGTAAAATGTTGACTTTAAAGTTTAGATGTGACTTAAAGAGATTGAACTTGATGAATCAGACCTGTTCAGGTGTTTCAATCTGCAATACAGCTGTCAAACCAGCTTCAAGATGCAGCACTTTGCAAACGTCGTGTTAGATTTGCATGAAGGGTTGATATACTTGATTTAACAGGAGCCTGTGTGTGTGCTCCAGGTTTAGAGATACAGGTGAGTTTTCATCACAGACAGCAGCAGGATGATTGCTCATCATAGGAGTCAAACATTGTTTCTTATTCGATCTGATTCTAAGAACTTCTTCAGCCTCGACTTTACCCTCCATCAGAAAAGAAAGGATGAACACAGCCTCCTCTCTTCCTGTTGGAAGGATGAATCCCTGACCTGCTTCATGTGCTCTTCACCTCACATCAGCACCTAGTTTCTCCCTGCAGCTCTTTCATTTGAACATTTATAACATTTGAATATAAACGAGTCACATTTATTTATAAAGCACATTTTTAAAAAACAGCATTAAGCTGAACAAAGTGCTGAACGATGCATTAAAGAGACGATGAAAAAACATGAGACAACAAAGGAAACACAGCGTATAGAAATACAAAAACAGACCGACTGTTCAAGACATGGAGACGAGATGTGAGCGCAGTAAGAAGTTCATGAAGTTTAAGACTGTAGGAGGTGTTATTGTCATCTTAGGGCATGTTGGTACATGATCAGGAAACAGGTTACAGTAAGTAAATATAATCAAATCAGACTTTAATGTCATTTTGTTCATACTGGTGTAAAAACAAAGCTGAAGGTGTGCTTCATGAACCAGAGCTGGTTCATAAAGCACACCTGCTGCAGGTAGAGACCAAGCTAACACTGAGCCCCTCAGGTAAGAACTCAGCCTGTCACAGGAAGTCATCACGCCATCTTTAAAGACACACAGCACAGGGGGAAACATGGAGTCTTAATGTCCGGCAGTCGGCCACTAATGTTGACGAACATTTATCATCATAATTCTCATTAACAAAATGAACACTGGTAAAAACACATCAAACATTCATCCACACGCATCCATGGAAAATGTAACCAGTCCAATCTATTAAAGCTGGGGTTGGTAGCCACTGAAAACTAGCAGGAATTTGAATGTAGCATGTCTTCAGGACTCCGTCTAACCCCCCCCCAGACCTCCTCCAAAACCACGCCCCCGCTCACATGAACGAGCGCCGCTGATTCACGACCATACGATGGTGACTGATTCAAAACCGGTCCTCACCAAAACATTCTCATAGTGAAAGTTAAAAACACAAACAAACATGGCTGCTGTTAGCACTCACAGCTCACAGCGAGCGGGAGAGAGGAGAGACAAGAGGAGAAGTTCTTCATTCATTCTAACATTGATTGTTGCTTTGTTGGTTGTCGTGGTAACGGCCGACAGTGACCGGTTATTAAAGATCATGTTCACCAATCAGCTCGTCATCCCTACAGCGTCCGGACGGACTCTACAGTACATCTACATTTCTGTAGGACTTACTGAACGTCATTAATTATTCTGCTGTCAGAGCCCCCGTGGTGAGAGCTTTTTAGAAGAGGAGGAGGAGAAGGAAGGAAGGAAGGAAGGAAGGAAGGAAGGAAGATGGGAACGTAGCGAAGAGGAGGAGGAGAGGAAGGTGGAGGACAGGGTAAAGGTAGCTGAGTGGAAAAGAACGAGAAAGATTTGCACAAGAATGAGGAAAGGAGGTAAGGGAAGGAAGGGAAGGAGATGAAAGAAGTGGATAGGAGACAAAAGATGGAGGAGGAGAAGTAAGATATGAAGAGGAAGACTGAAGAAGGAGGGAAAGAGGAGGAAGATGGAGGATGGAAGAATTTAAGAGTACATTAAGAGAAGGAGAGGACACAGGGAGTTTGAGAAAGAAAGGAAACAACAAAAAGGAAAGAAAGAAAGAAAGAAAGGAAACATCAGGAAAGAGATAAAAGTAGAGAGCTTTTTAGACTCTGATCTGGACTACAGTCCTGAGCAAAGCCCCTCATGGGGTCAGAGGGGACAGGCCCGAGGTGGAGCGAGAGGGGCAGTCAGTAGAGGCAGGGGAAGCAGAGGCAGGAGACAGGGAGTGAACGCCGGGGACATGTTTTAAAAACAACTTAAAACACAAACATTAAATATGCAGTCCTTCTCGTCGCTTCATTTACATTTTGAATCCATGATGGAAACTAAAGACAAGTTCAGACATGTTGGTTTAAAAATCAGAGCTGCCCCTTTAATTCTGTTTCTTTACATTACATGATTCATCCTTTCTCTCTCTCTCTCTCCCTCTGTCTCTCTCTCTCTCTCTCTCTCTCTGTCTCTCTGTCTCTGTCTCTCTCTCTCTCCCTCTCTCTCTCCCTCTCTCTCTGTCTCTCTGTCTCTCTGTCTCTCTCTCTCTCTCTCTCTCTCTCCCTCTCTCTCTCTCTCCCTCTCTCTCCCTCTCTCTCTCTCTCTCTCTCTCTCTCCCCCTCTCTCTCCCTCTCTCTCCCTCTCTTGTTCTGAAAGGCATTGAGGAGGTGAGAGGTAATAATGATGGCGACGGCAGGGCCTCCGAGCAGCTCCAGTTTCCTCCCCCTGCTGGAGTCTGTTGAGGACAGCGCTGCCGGGCAGTCGGAGCAGACAGACGCTTACCTCACTATAGCAAAGTGAGTTCCACATGCTTGTTTTCTTGTGTTTGATATTTCTGTAGATGTTTATCCCACGTGAGAATACGAGTAAAGAACCACTCCTTCTGTTTGCCTTCCAGCCGGCTCAGTGGAGAGGAGGGCCGCCAGTTTCTCCCTGCAGTTGAAAAGCACTTTCCTCGTCTGGGTAAAGCCACCTTGGTGAGTCTTGAAGACAAAGGAAGCTGATTCATAACCTCCATCCTTAAAATATCTCCATCTATGAATCCTTACCTTTGTTGTTCCAGGGTCACATAACCAGTCCCAACGCAGAGCTGAGCCAAGCTGCGCTGCAGGCTTTAGGGTTCTGTGTTTACCATTCTCATGTCGTCTCTGCAGTTCCTGGTACGTTCCTTTAAATATTCACACGCCATGAATCTGACAGAACTCGCAGCTGAGGCTTTATTTCTTCTTCTTCTTCTTCCAGAAACACTGGCAGCAGAAATCCTCTCAGCACTTTGCTCCCTGGTGGTCAAATCCACAGATAAGAACACGTGCACCAGAGCATTATGGGTCATCTCCAAACAGAGCTTCCCTCCAGACGTGGTGGCGAAGAAAGTAAGCCTCAGCACGGATCAGAGTCCAGACGTGTGCGCCTGTAAACCTCTGTGCTGCGTGCTGATGAGTATCTCTTCTCTCTGTCAGGTGCCGTCTATCCTGGGAACGCTGGAGGGCGTGTGGAGCCGAGAGGACATCCAGTCAGTGGTGATGGAGCACGAGGCGTTGAACGTGGTCATCAGGTAACAGAAGAACCTGTTTGTCATCTTGATCTTCAGAGTTTAAGTATCTTCTGAGAGTAAGGTCTGATGTGTTCGGGTGTCTTCAGGTTGCTGGAGCAGGTACCGACTCCGATGGGAGAGGGAGCAGTTCGGTGGGCGAAGCTCGTCATCCCGCTGGTCGTCCACTCGGCGTCCAAAGTGCGCCTACGAGCCGCCGCAGCCATGGAGATGGGCATGCCTCTGCTGCTTCAGAAACAGACGGAGGTGGCGGCGATCATGGAACCCATGATGTCCTCAGTGAGTGTCTCCTGTCTGCTCAGACCTTGTGGCTCCACTACCAACATTTACAGGAGCAGATCTTTATAAAGCATCAGATCAGGATTCAATATTTGACGTGCACCTTCTTGATGTGTGTGATTATAACACACAGCTGCAGCTCTGAGGTTTCAGAAAGACCTCAGAGGTCTTAAGTTCTGCTGACACTCTTCTGTCCTCTCCTCAGAAACTGATCCCCGAGCTGCAGAAGCTTTTCATGTCCAAGAATGAAACCAACGTCCTGAAGCTCTGGCCGTTATTCGTGAAACTGCTGGGGAAGGTGAGTCCCACTTTTCTACCTGAATCAATAACGGAGGAATAAAGGACGGGGAGTTTGTGATGAGGGATCTTAGACCTGAAATAAAGTCCTGATTTCAATGTTTAAAGAAACCAGTCATGCGTGCAAACACTCATCACTGATGGAGCGTGCAGTTTCAGGAGTGTCTCAGATGGTTATATATACATATGGAGCACGTTCAGTTTGTCACTTCAGACACATTAAAGGGTGATTCTGTCACAGCTGCTGCACAGAGGAGGACCCTTCATCAACTCTCTGCTGCACCTGGAGGAACTCGGTTTCCGCAGCTCCTCTCCCACCATCAAGAAGATCGCCTTCATCGCCTGGAAGAGCCTCATCGACAACTTCGCCCTCAACCCAGGTGAGCCGACGACTCTGGCTGTGAATGGTTTTCATAAAATATTGGCCCAAAAAAATTGAGAAAAAAATTTTTGACCCAAAAAAAATTTTTGACCCAAAAAAAACGTTTGACCCAAAAAAAATGTTTGACCCAAAAAAAATGTTTGACCCAAAAAAAAAATTTGACCCAAAAAAAATTTTTTGACCCCAAAAAATTTTTTTGACAAAAAAAAATATTTTGACAAAAAAAAATATTTTTGACAAAAAAAAATATTTTGACAAAAAAAATTTTGACAGAAAATTCTGACAAAAAAAAAATTGACAAAAAAAAATCGAAAAAGAAAATTGAAAAGAAAAAATAATTTGACAAAAAAGAAAGTTGACTCGGAGCCTTTCCTCAAATTTGAAATTGTGCCCCAAAAGCAGAAAAATATGAAAAAAAGTGAAAATTTTGACCTTTGAAAAGTACTACCCCCCTAGCAGGGGCTTTTTAGGGGGGAGATGTTCCACCCCTGAACTAAATTTAGACCCTGGGTCCACCGGTCTAAACGCACGTAGTTCAGGGGTAAAGTCCCTCCGGTTAGAGGAACACATTCACAGGTTCTGAGTTTAATGTCTTGCTCTGCCGTCTCTCCTGAAGATATCCTATGCAGCAGCAAACGTATGAAGCTCCTGATGCAGCCGCTCGCATCCATCAACGTCAGGACGGAGGCCCTGATGCTCACTAAGGTGGAGGTGTGGTGGTACCTGGGGGTCCAGCTCGGACCTAACCTGTCGGCAAACTTTGACCTGGTAATCCTGCAGATCTTTCTCTCTCATGCATCAATCAAAGTCTGTCTGACAGAGGACTCCTAAAGATCCCAGACGGTGTTTGAAGTTTGTAGTCTAAGGTTCGTGTCTGTCTCTCTCCAGGTCTCTGTCCCTCTGCTGCAGTGCACCATCGGCTCTGAATCCGCCACAGTCCCAGGAACTCCTTCCAGAGCCGTCAATCAGAACGGTTCAGTTACACCTGGAACCCCGAAGCCTCGTAGGTTCAAACCTCCGTCCCTCCTCTGAGGGTTTTAGAGTTTGCGTCAGGGTGAGCGAGGGCGTTGATGTTTGTTGTGTTTTCTTTTAAAGCGGGCACGCCGGGCTTCAGCAGTCCAGCCAACACGTCTCGGATGAGCCTGAACTCCAGCGTTCAGTACCCATCCACCTTCCCGTCCATCCAGCTGCTGGGCCTGGAGATGTTGCTACACTTCCTCATGGGACCAGAAGTCATCGCCTCAGCAGCCAAGAACAAGCTAGTCCTGAGTCTGGGTGAGAGTCTGAGCCGCTACATGTACACTGACCTGTTCTTCAGGGGCTTATAAAGACGAAGACTCTGACCTCTGCTGGTTTCTGCATCAAACATTTACACTGAGACACTAATCTGCTTGATGCTGTTTTACTAAAGACAATCAGTGCTCAGATTTCCTGACTTCCCTGAACGCAGCATCAGAAATGATGGATCCCACCTCCATTCAACAAACAAACATTGTAGACGTAGTTTTCTTCTCCTCTTGAGGACAGACCTGACAAAGTTGGACTTTGGACTAATCTGCATCATGATGTTGTTATTTTAGCAAACTGAAGACCCGTTAATTACAAGAACATCACAAGAACATCAGTTCCTGTTTGTGAAGTGATTTAAATAAATAACCTCTGTGGTCTCGTGTTCCTCATGCAGAGCCGCTGAACCATCCTCTCCTCAGCGGAGCTTCCTCTTTCACCAAACACGCTGTGGTGCTCACCTCCAACATCAGAGACGGATTCATCAACATCGGGAAAGAAGCTCCAGGTAGAAACCCCTGCTTTAAATTCACTCTGTTTTCAATCCTGTAAATGAGACCCTCTCCCTGTCAGACGTCCTGGTACTGAAGTTCCTCCTCTTTAGCTTCTGGCAGGATGTCAATATTCGTTAGCCGGGTTTAAATCAAGAGCTGCAGATGAACTGTAGGAGGCAGTAAATACTCAGAGCTGGGATTTATGTTCATGACCGAGAACGCTGCTGGGTTTAACATTGAACAGCCAATCACATCACAGGGTCAGAGGTAGGCAGGCAAACGAGTGACAGTGACTCTGAAGGAATCACAAGTTCAACTCAAACACATCAGAGCAGCTCCTCATGTCAGATTTCCTCGTTCAGGCAGCTTTAAGGTAAACTTTGAGTTCATGCACACACCTGAGAGTCACCCTTCCTCTCCTCTGCTCCTCCCACAGACGCCCTGCTGGCCGTCATATGGACCAGTCTCGTCCGCTTCGTCAACTTCACGATAGAGTCCGGTGAGTGTTCGTAGGTCTCTAATCTGGGCGTGTTGTTGTGGCTGCTGCTCGGCACGGTGGGCTCTTAAAGTCGTGGTCCTCACCTCGCAGCTCCACATACAGAACTCTGATTGGGTCTGGGCTCTGTCACATGGGAGGTGGACCGTTCAGACCCTGTCCTCGTCTCCTGCCCGACCCACTCCCACTGTTGTCAGTTTAAGTCTGAGCGTCCGGACCCTCGAGGTCCGGCTGCTGTGACGAGAGGACTCACTGAGGGGTCTGTCCCCGATGATGAGCGTCTCCTCTTCCATCAGACACACGTGTCAGGGTTTTATTTGATGGATTGATGATATTTTGAATGTGATCTCTCTGCTGGTTGTCAGTAGGCAGTAAGAAGGACCGTCAGGGCTGTGAGGTCCTGACTCTGACGCTGCAGGCTCTGCAGAGCATCGTGTCCTCAGAGGCGCTGCCTGCAGACAAAGTTCTGGTGAGTAGAGATCAAACACTCTGAGGCCTTCTGCTTCAATCCTTCATGCACGTTACAGGACTCAGACGTTTGGGAAGTAAAACAAAAGACAGCTCAGGTTTTGTCTTTTGACGCTGATAATTAAAGATCAATCCTTCCAACAGATCCTGTTTGAGGCCACGGTGAAAGGGATCCCTCAGAGAGTCCTCGGGTCCGCCTCGTATCAAGTGGGGAAGATGGACGTTCTGAATGTGAGTGAATATTAATCTTTACTGATCACGTATTCATTTTAAATCCTGTTTATAAACTGGATCAATTCTTCCTCAGGGGACGCCGGCTCTGTTCCTCATCCAGCTCCTCTACAGCAGCAGCATGCTGCCGGCCTACATCGAGGACGAGAGGTGGGTCAGACCGGTTCACTCACATTGGTTATCGATTCAGTCCAAACCAGATCTTAACGTCCCCGATACATGAGTGTAGACGAGGCAGACGAGTCCCACACCTGAGCAGAGGAGGGGCTTCAAGACCGGGAGAACAACACCAAGAGAGTCCACATCGCAGGAGTTATTCTAATAGACATTACAAAACTACAATTAAAAACTATTTTTAATTTATATACATGTCTCTGTCTCACCTGGCCTCGGTCTCGGTCTTGGTTTTGCCTCGGTCTCGGTCTTGGTTTTGCCTCAGTCTCAGTCTTGGTCTTGCCTCGGTCTCAGTCTTGGTTTCCTCGGTCTCAATCTTGTCGTGGTCTGGGTCACTGTGGTCTTGACTCCATCCCTCATCATATCCTCCATTGATCTCCCCCTCCTCTCTCTCTGCAGGTTTTTCCTCTGCCTTGAGAACCTGGTGGGCTGCGGTCTGTCCGGTCACACTTCCCCTCTGGCGTTTGTGGAGGCGGTGCTCGGCGCCATCCGCCGCAGCGCTGCGACTCTGCAGAACAAGGAGCAGCTGTGGAGGATGTGGAGCGTGATGGTCGGCCCGCTCATCGACACCGTCACACAGGTGAGAGACACAGGAAGTGATCACAGAGACCGCAGAGTCATGGTTTCCTTCCCTGAACACTAAATGCATCACACGTCTTTATTCTCAGTCGAATGAAGTCAACCAAGGAGACGCTCTGGAGCACAACTTCAGCGCCATGCACTCTGCCCTGCTGTTCCCCGTCACACACCTGCTGCCCGGCACTCCTCTGCAGCAGGTCGGTCAACACTCAGCTTTATTTTACTCACATATTAAGATGAAGAGGATCACATCTTCATCTTCCTGCTCTCTGTGTTCTCAGGCGTCTCAGAAGTCGATGCTCTCCACGTGGTCCAAACTCTACAAGGTGTTCGCACGCTGCTCTGCGCTCGTGGTCACAGCCGAGGAGAACATCTGCTGCGAGGAGCTCTGTGCAAAGATGACGGCAGCTATAGACAGAGACGCCCTGAAGGTGAGCACTAACAGAACGGCCATATTACAGCACCAGATCTGATGGGTTTCTACTCTAGTCAATGTGTTAACTTCCACTGGATCCGCTCTGTTTCTGCAGGTTCCTTCCACTCTAAGCGCCGTCTCCAGCGTCCTCCAGGTCATGGTGGAGTGTGTTGACTTCTCACCGTACACTCCTCAGTTTCAGCAGAAGCTCAAATGTAAGAAGTCATGCAGTGTTTTTTTTAATCTAAACTGCCTTGGTACAAACGTTCACCTTCCCCTCTTGGTCCCTCCAGCTCCTCACACTCCAGTGAACTGGATGAAGAAGAGGAGTAAGGTCCTGGGGAACCTGACCACCTTCCAGTCCCTGCTGCTTCAGTGTTTGGATGAGTACCTGCAGGACTCTGAGGCTCCCTCTGAAGCCACAGGTCTGGCTCTCGTCTCCATCCTGTCCACGTTATTCTCCAACCTCGTTCTCGCCAACACCGTCACGGAAGCTCTGACCTCCCTGACGCGACCGCTCACACTTCTCTACAAACAAGCAGCCGGGGAGCCGCCCAGGTTCTCCTCACAGCTGCTGGGGAAGGTGAGCTCTCCTCAGATAGCTTTAAATATTTCTACCTTGAAGCTTGTGAAGCTCTAACTTCTCTTCTTCCTCCCTCAGTGTGAGAAGCTTCTCTCGGACGTCCTCGGCTGCCTGCAGACTCGCTCTACTTTGGCGTATGACAGCGAGCTCCTGGCTCTGCTGTCTCCTCTGCTGTGTGTGTTGTTGCCTCACAAGAACAAGCAGCTCCGCAGCTCCGTCACACAGTTCTGGAACGGCACCTTCGCCAACTCAGTCAGCCTCACCTACCCCGACGAGATCAGGTAAATACTCTCAGGTCACATTACACCTGATTTTAAATCCTGACTAACCGCCGGCCTAAAGGTCAGAAACCTGCTCGGACAGGAAACAGCAGATTGACCTCAGTTTAAACTCAGGATCTCAGAGTCTGAAGGTAAACAATGTCAGATCAGTTCATAGAGTGAGTCTACCACTGTCAGAGCTAGCTAGAGCGTTACAGCAGCAGACATTAGCCAGAGATACAGCTCCAGCTAGTGGAGGGAGGCTGAACTACAGCTTAGACACAACATTTGAGCGGCATATCAGGCCTACAGTAATACAAAAATACAAATAATACAACTAGACTCCATGTTTGGTTTGCAGTTTGACCTCAGCCTGCCAATTTTAAAAAGACAGCAGTGAGCCGTCCTGACTCTTTTGTGTTCATTTCTGGTGCTGCAACCAGATTTCATAGTAACTCAGACCTTCATTTCAGCAGTCACATGAAGACCATTACAAAGTCCGCCTACTATCACCTTCAGAATATATCAAGGATTAAAGGACTCATGTCTCAGCAGGATGCAGAAAAACTCCTCCATGTGTTTCTCTTTAGCAGACTAGACTACTGTAACGGGGTCTTTACAGGACTCCCTAAAGAGTCCATCAGAGGACTGCAGCTCATACAGAATGCTGCTGCTGGAGTCCTAACAAGGACCAACAAAGTAGACCACATCACTCCAGTTCTTAGATCCCTACACTGGCTTCCTGTCTGTCAGAGAGTAGACTTTAAAATCCTGCTGATGGTTTATAAAGACCTGAATGGTTTAGGCTGATCTGCTGCTACTTTATGAACCATCTGGACCTCTGAGGTCCTCAGGTCCTGGTCTGCTTTCAGTCCCTAGAGTCAGAAGGAAACATGGTGAAGCAGCGTTTAGTCATTATGCTCCACATATCTGGAACACACTCCCTGAAAGCTGCAGGTCTGCTCCAACTCTCACCTCTTTAAATCAAAGACTAAGACCTTTTTATTTAACACTGCCTTCCTATCTTAGATTATTTTAACTCACTTTAAATTTTAATGTTTCAGTTACAGAGGATGCTGCAGAGGTGCGTGCACAGGATATTATTTCCTGATTGATCACAGCCATATAAGGGGGCTGATGTAGTGAGTTTTCATCACAGTTTGGGTGAAGTTGTGTGTTTGTTGCATCAGTTCATCAAATCTTTATCTTCTGCAAAAGTAGGGAAGGGTTTCAGCGACAGACGAAACGATGAACATGTTTATTTTATTCTGAAGCGTTCATATCAGCGTTTTCTCTCCCTTCATGTAGACCGATCCTGAGCCAAGTGAAGCAGAAGACCCCGATCATTCTTCCTGGGTTTGAGGTCCTCAGAGTTCCTGATGAGCTCAGTGAACAGTACTCTGTGAGTTCATGTTTTATTGTAGATGTATCCACCTCTCGCTCGCTCTGCTCTCATGGTGTTTATGATTGATCTTGTTTGTGTCTTCAGAGTGAGAGCTCCCAGATGGAGACCAAGCTCAGCGGGATGCCGGTTACGTCTGTGGGGAAGAGGGACTCGATGCTGGGGAAGACTCCTGAGGCGAAGGAGAGAAGCTCCATGAAGACCCCCAAACCGGTGTCTGTAAGTCTGGAGCAAAACTTTGGGGGACAGAGCTGACCTTCTCTGTTTCATTTTTTAACTTCTCATCACTTCCTGTTTCCTTCTACAGACTAAACTGGACTTCGGCTCGCCCAAGCCTCCTCGCAGAGAGGTCTTAGAGGAAGAGGCGTCCATCGACTTCGTCTTCATTCCTCCTGAGACGAAGGAGCGAGTTCTGACGGAGCACCAGAAGGAGGTGAAGAGGACGAAGAGGTTGGTTTGTGCAGCAGCAACATGATCACACATTTAAAGTGTATGTTTGCAGGATCCTGTGGTGCTGATGTTTTAATCTGACACAGGGTCGACATCCCCGCCATGTACAACAACCTGGACGCCTCCCTGGACACGACCGTCTTCAGCCAGTACACACAGAGCCAAGAGGACTCTTTGTGAGTGTTTAACATCTGCTACCAGAGTCAGGAGAAGTCCCCTCTCCCTCTCTCACAGAGACTTATTGATGTGATTACTTTATTTCCCCCTCACAGGGACAAACTGCCCGCTGAGCAAGCTGTTACCAAAGAGGCTCCTGTCGAGGTAATGACGAACAGAAGACTCCTCTGAGAGCTGCTTCTGCTCCCTCTCTTATTCTGTTATAGGAAGTTTAACAATGAACAAAGAGTCTTAGTTATAGTAAACACAGCCCACTTGTGTTCTGGCATCAACTCTACCACATCTCCTTCTTCATTAATAACAACTCATGTTAAAAACTCATCCTACAGACACTCAGATAATCCAATCAACACCCTTAAACCTGGTTTATGTTTCTATGTTGACTCCACACCATCTGTATGTCACCTCCCAGGGTTCAGAGCCTTTTGAGCTGATAAATGTTGAACAGCAGTTCATCATACAGTCATTTAAATCCATAAACCAGTTCCTCCAGTATGGCCACATAAAACATGAAAATCAATCAACATTTAACCACTTTAAAACATTTCCTGAGATTTGCCCTCTGTTGAAACGAGTACCAAGGTATAATTATCATTATTTAAACTCATTGAGAGCAAAGCCCTCATTTACAATGATGTCGAGCATGTATAAAAGAAACATTAAAATGCAAGACGAGCAAATACAAGATAAAACCTTCAAAGATTGATGATCAATTAAAAACAGACAACAATTAAAACTTAATGTGAACACAAAGTCAGTAAATCAGGAACAATCAGAGGTTAAAAAGTTTAAAACTAATGATTTAAAATGACTCAGAGAAAGCAGTGCGTTCCTTTTTTAAAGAGCTTTGCAGTGAGTTCCATGCAGATGGTGCAAAGAAGCCAAATGCAGATTTTCCCAGCTCTGAATGAACTCTGGTAACCTGGAGAGTGAGCCAGTTAGTGGATCTGGTGTGTTGTGCTCCAGAGGACCAAACTAGCATGGAGGATAAATATGACGGTAGCATCCCAACAAGTGCTTTATAATAAACAGGTATGAGTGCAAATCAAGCCTCTCAATCAGAGAAGACCATCCCACCTTATTGTGCAGGATGCAGAGATGAGTGTTATAATGGTCACTGGTGATAAATCTCAGTGCAGTGAAAAACAACATCAAGTGGTTTTAACGTGGAAGCTGGAGCACGCCTGTACAAAATGTCTCCATCATCAAGCACTGATAAAAAACAACAATAAAGCAGCAGAACATTCTCTTTATAATATGCTCCTTTCAAAACAGATTCAGAGGTAGGTTTCACTGTTCCCTCTTTTAATCAAGCTGCAAGTTATTGGACGCTGACAAGGTCTTAACCTCTCGGTCTAACACGATGGGTGCTGCTGGGTTTCCTCTGGACCATCAAATAGAAACGTTTCAGACAACAAATATTCAAAGTTAAACATCCACTCTAAAAGACAAGGATACAGACCCTGATCCTGGAACTTGTTTCTTTAGATCTCACTGTGAAACTGCATCAATCTTTTAACACATCCTGGAAGAACTGATGGATATCAGTGATTAACCAAACTATTTAAAAACAGACATTCTTCATCATCAGGACAACCTGTGAGGATTTAATGACATCTGAGGCTTTAATTATTAACATTTAGAAATGACAGCAGATAAAAACATCATTATTCATACATAGAAAAACATCCTTCCAGAGAAATGAAGTTAATGGTGTTTTGTTCCTTTCAGGTTCCTCAGGACAAAGCTCCGAATGAGGAAGATGCTGAAGTTCTGATAGAGGACACTCAGGACTACGTGAGCCCCAAAGATGCTGAGACAGAAAACCAGAAGCAGGAAGAGATGATCCCTGAATCCACAGACGTGTCCATGGAGGACGTCTCCAAGAGTGAAGACAAAGAAGAGGACTCTGAAATCCAAACCAAACAAGGCACAAGTCCCAACATCTCTGGTTCTTCAGATCTGGTCTCAGGGACTCCCCAGAAACCCAACAGCCGCCGTCAGTCCTTCATCACTCTTGAGAAGTACGCCGAGGGAAAACCTGCCAGTCCGAGCGGCGGGTCCAAGTTCACAGGTCCTCTCGCGAAGACCTCCAATAGCCAGGAACGCTCTGACACCAAGAAGTCCTCCTCTCAGGCGTCCGCAAGTCAAGATTCTCAGGAGTCCCAGTCCACTAAGGCAGGAAAGGTGAGTCCTGTCAAAGGGACTCCAGAGTCCCCTGTAACACCAAAAGACTCTGGGACCAGATGTGAGCCAGTGAGGCTGACTGACAGACTGCCGAGTGACACAACTGAGGATGACGATGTGATCCCGGACACGCAGACTGAAGCTAAGGAGAGCAAGGAGGTGACTTCCACGTTACATGAAACCGAATCCTCAAGCCAGGAAGAGGATTATGACCCTCAGACTCTCGATGACTCTCAGTCCTCTGTGACCGAGACCTCTCCAGGTGAACCCAGACGGTCTGGGCGCCAGAGGATCAAACCTCTGTTGCCTGGAGAGGAACCAGAGGAACGGGACCAGAAGTACTCTAAAAGGAAACGCTCTGAAGGCGAGTCCAAAGGTGAGTCCTCCTCGGTTCAGAGCAGACCGAACACGAGGAGTAAGAACGCTGCTGAGGAGGACAGCGGCAGACTACGAACAAGAGCTCAGAGAGACAAGGGGGAGTCCAGCCAGACCAGCTCTCAAGGACGGGCACACAAGAAGATGAGACTTTACAGCAACTCGCAGGACTTCATGGATCAACCTGAACCCAGGAGGAGGAGCATGAAGGACCGCAGGTCCAGCCAGACTGACCTGAAGTCTGACTCCCAGTCGGACAGCCAGTCACAGGGTAAGGCCGGTCGCAGGAGCAGGTCTTCACTGGAGACTAAGGAGGAAGCTGGAACGAAGAAGAAGACTTTACCTGACAAAGGAGAGTCCAGCCAAACGGACTCGCAGTCTGATAGTCAGTCTGAGCAGGCGAGCCAGTCTCGAGGTAAGACCGGTCGACGGAGCAGGTCGGCGTTGGAGAAGAAGGAGGAAGCTACGAGCGCCAACAAGGACTTACCTGAAAAGGAGTCCAGCCAAACTGCAGCACCCGAGCTCGGACCAGAGGAACCAGATACAGATAAGCTAACGGAGGATTCTACTACGATCACTGCCGCCCCGATAACCAGCAGCGACTCCCAAGAGTTCGACCTCAAAGAGAAGACCAAGGGAGACCAGGATTCCCAAATGGTCCCCTCTTCTCCTCCTAAGCACTCCCAAGATAAAACCAGTACTTCCAGTAACTCTCTGAATGTGTCAGAAGTCAAAGAGGAGACAAGAAGCAAAGCGTCGTCTGATTCAGGAGGTCAATCCCAAGAGTCTGAAGGTGTAGAGACTAAGAAGAACAAGGACTCTCAGGTAGAGGTTTCTTCTCAGAGCAAGGACTCCCAAAACAGAACAAGTACGCTAAACGAGTCAGTCAAAGACAAGACACACGAAGGGACTCAGGTCCACCTCAGTCAGGAGGACTCCCAAGAGGTCTCAGCGTCCTCCTCTGAGAGCCAGTCTCAGTGTAAATCCAGAAGAAGTAAGGCTTCCTCTGATTCTCAAACCGGCACCGCTTCTCAAACTGAAGGTCAATCCCAAGAGTCTGTCAAAAAGGAGAAAAGAGATTCTCTCATGGACTCTTCTTCTCTAGCCGAGGATTCCCAAGGAGAAACTCGTACAGCCAAGAAGCTCACGAATGAACCAGAGGTCGAAGACAAACCATCGGAGAGCCAATCTCAAAGTGAACCGAGAGGAACCAAGACCTCTTCAGATTCTCAGACGGTCCCTGAAGGCCGATCCCAAGACTCCCAGACTATTACAAAGACCAAGAAGGAGAGAGATTCTCAGGTGGATGTTCCTTCCCAAGAAGAAACGAGTACCGCTGAGAAGCTCGGAAATGAACCGGATGTTGAAGGCAAACCTAACCAAGAAGACTCTCCAGTGGTCACACCGTCCGAAAGCCAATCTCAACGTAAACCTAGAAGAAGCAAGGCATCATCTGACTCTCAGACGGTCCCTGAAGACCAGTCCCAAGACTCCCAGACTGTTAGAAAGACCAAGAAGGAGAAAAGAGATTCTCAGACGGACGAACACAAAACAAAAGAAAGTGAAGACCAACTCAGTCAGGAGAGTTCTTTATCAGAGAGTCAGACTCTACGTAAATCAAGACGGAGCAAGACCTCCGAGGCCCCAGAACCTGAAGACAAAACTAAAAACAAGGACTCATCAAGACGGCAGAGTAGATCCAACTCTCAGGCCACGTTAGACGCTACTGAACAGGTGGAGACCAAAACTGGAGGGAGGACCAGAAGGAGCATGGCTAAAGAGGAGCAATCGAAATCCAGTCCCAGCTTAGAGGGTTCCCAATCTTTAGATGGTTCAGAGTCCTCTCAGGGCAGGGGCAGGTACTCCAGGAGGTCTTCTCAAGCTTTAGTCCCCAGCGTTGAGTCCTCGGGGTCTGGAACCCCAGAGAACAAAGAGAGTCCTCGAGTTCCCAAAAAGAGAGGGAGGAAACCTCGAGCGTCTCTGCAGAGTCCTCTCACGGTTAATAAAGATGAAGACACGGTCATGGAGGACTCTCAGTCCTCTCAAACACACGAGTCACAGAGTGCTGAGACTCCAACATCAGCAGACGTGGAGGATCCAATGAACCATTCACAG
Organism: Notolabrus celidotus; assembly: GCF_009762535.1. Taxonomy (NCBI): domain Eukaryota; kingdom Metazoa; phylum Chordata; class Actinopteri; order Labriformes; family Labridae; genus Notolabrus; species Notolabrus celidotus. The sequence continues at coordinate 36,838,645 of NC_048281.1, forward strand.
ATCCCTGAACCTGTGGAGGATATCAGTCCCGCTGAGGAGCAACAAGACGAAGAGTCAGCGATGGAGGTAGAGGATCCTGTTTCTGAGAAAACTGAGACCGAAGCCTTAAAGAACAGCCAAACCCTCACAGAGTCTCCTCCCAAAGAGGAACCAAGACCAGAGGACTCTGAGAGAAACACTGAGAACCCTTCCTCACGAGAGACCGGGGACTTGAAATCTGTGGAATCAGTTGAGATCACGGCTGAACAGACCGAGGAGAATCTGCCCGCTGACTCATCTCCTGTTGATGAAGTAGCGCCCCCCGGTGAGGCAGCAGAGCACCTGCAGGTCTCAGAGTCTCCAGAGGACGGAGCTGAAGGGTCCGAGCCGGGTGACGAAGTGGAAAAGGATCAAAATGAAAACTCAGATTCAAACGATGAAGAACGTCCGGATGTCCCCGTAGAGGACTCGACAGGAGGAAGCCACGACGTCTCACTCTGTCCGACTTCCACGGATGATATTCCAAAGGAGGAAGACGACATCGCACAAGCACAGGAGAGCGATTCAGACGCCAAATCCCAGATCCTGGACTGTCAGGGTGTGGAGGAAGCTCAGACCACCAGCTCTGAGAACGACGTGGATGTGAATCTGGATCCAGCTCCAACAGACTCTTCTGATCCTTCAGAGTTTCCAGAAACGACGAGCAACCTGGAGAACTTTGAGAAGCTTCACGGCTCTCCGGCAAAGCTGAAGGACCTGGAGGCGGTGATGGGTCAGGATGTGGGCCAGAGTCCCATTGGTGGCAGAACCAGAGGATCCTGGTCTCCTTCAGCTTCCCCTTCAACCAGTATCCTGAAGAAGGGTCAGAAGAGACCTCTGGAGGACGAGACGCCCTCTCCTCTGGTCAAAGTAAGTCCTGCAGGAAGCTCTCGTGTGTTTTATGACGTTGTGGTTTTTCTTGGTGAAGTGGATCAAAGTTACTTCTTTATCTCTCTGTTTCAGTCTCGGCGTGTTTCATTCGCCAACCCGATCCAACATCAGGAAACGGCAGACGACATCGATCGACGCAGCCCGGCTCTGAGAACCAGCTCGCCAAGAAGATCCAAAGTCAGCGGGATCCCTCAGCCCAAGGTTTGACTTCATCACATATCTAATGCATGTGAACACAGTTAATCTACTTTGATCTAACCGGACCCGCTTTGTTCCTCATCCTAGTACATCACCACTCCAACAAAGGGGATGCTGATCCTGAGCCCCAGGAACCTGCACAGTCCGGGGTACAAGAGCTCCAAGAAGTGCCTGGTATGCACACGCATTTTAAAAGAGCAACAACAAATTCAACTTTCCTTCTGATGTCGTTTATTTAAAGGCAGAAACACAGCAAGCAGAAACACAGCGCCCACGCTGACATGTTTACACAAACACACGCTCAGAATCACACAGAAGGTCACATGATCAGAGGTGTTGAACAGAGCGGGAAATAAAGGCGTTAAAATCAGTCAAATCAAAAAGAAACGTCATGTGATGATTTGTGTTTAAAGCCGGGTATGTGAAGCTCCCACTGTCGAGGAGAGGGTCGTGAAGATGTGGCGTTTAGAGTGAGGTGATGTAAGGAGGATGTGAGGCAGAGGAAAGGGAGGAACTGGTGACCCCTGCGACGAGGACTGTAGTCTCTGTACGTGGGGCGCTTAGACCGCGAGGCCACCAGCGCCCTGACTGAATGTGTTTTTAACATACATTCTGTTAGGATGTGAAGTTCAGTTTATTTTGAACCTTTAAATGTTTAATTTAAAGGCTTTGGTTGGACGTTGGTCTGAGTGTTTGCAGCTTCCTGGCCCGTGGGTTTAGGTATCGTTTAAGTGCTGTATCCTCTAAAGCAGCCATTCTCAACCCTGGGGTCCCGACCCCAATGGGGGTCGCGAGATGATTTCTGGGGGTCGCCAAATAATTTTCAAAAAATATATCTAATATTATATTACAGAATTTCAGTCAGGGAGCTGTTCTAGTTGCTTTGTGCTTCATTACTTTTTCAAAATGCATTGTATCAACTAAATTTGTATGAATTGACCCGTGCGCGTGAGATCATGCTCCGTGACCCACGGCGGGAAAAAAGACAAAGAAAAACAAACCATTAACCTCGCGCTACATTTTGCAACAAGTTTGCTAGCTTTCTGATGCTGTAAAACGGAGCGATGGCTTAAGAGAAAAAGTGTTCCAGCTCGAGACTTGGGTCAGCAGCAGGGGTCTCAGAGTCAGTCACCAGACAGTCTGACAGCAGGACCACCCCCTGAGAAACGGAAGGCACTGGGGCCGACACCGGCTGACTCCAGAGCTTCGAGGCTCCGTAAATATCAGCCCGACTTTCTTAAATTTGGATTTTCGTACATGACTAAAAACAACGCAGAATACCCACAATGTGTCATTTGCTCTGAAGTGCTGGCAAACGAGAGCTTGAAACCAGTAAAACTTAAGAGACATTTGGAGACAAAACACAGCGGCTTCATTGACAAGCCAGTTGAGTTTTTTCGGCGCAGGGAGCAAGAACTAAGGAGCCAAAAAACGGTGGTCAGTGACTATGCTACAGTCCCAGCTAAGGCCCTGGCAGCTTCATATGAGGTGGCATATTTGGTGGCTCAATCGAAAAAGGGGTGGGGGTGGGGGGGTCGCGGACACCAGTGCATGTTAAATTGGGGGTCGCGACTCAAAAAGGTTGAGAACCGCTGCTCTAAAGGAAAGGGGTGAACCTTATTTAAGCTGAGTGTAGGTTTACAACTTTCCAAAAGAACCCTGTTAGCGTACGACATGGACAAGAAATCAAGGCAGGTCGATTGTTACAAGGTAACGTGGAACAACAAACATTTGGAGCCAAATTCTTCATGAAAACTCCGGATGAAAGGGTTTTTGGTCAATCCTTTTCCTTCTTTCAAAGTATTTGAACAACAATAGATAGAGGTCTACCTGATCTATGAAGTATTTCTGTTAACAGAGAGCGGGATCCTTTCTCTCCAGATTTCTGAGATGAGCCAGGAGCCCCGACCCGTCTCCAGAGACTGTATCTACCCTGCTCTGGTGGGCTGCTCCACACCTGTAGAAGCTGTTCTCCCTCAGATCTCCTCCAACATGTGGTGAGTCTCACACAGGGAACTGAAAGTGTTATATATGAGGGTGAATACGCTCACTGATCTCATTAGTGTGGAGTTTCCTGCATTGACTCATGTCTGCTGCTGGTCCCCCTCGCAGGTCTCGAGGTTTCGGGCAGCTTGTTCGAGCCAGGAACATCAAAACCGTGGGAGACCTCAGCGCTCTGACTCCGGGGGAGATCAAGACTCTGCCGATCCGCTCCCCAAAGATCTCCAACGTGAAGAAGGCGCTGAAGATCTACGAGCAGCAGGTACGAACCACACGGTGAAAACAATAAGGGAGTCGATCTCCTTCATTATCTAACGTCTGAATCGTTCTCTCTGCAGCGTAAAGGACGAGGCGTCGACGAGCTGAAGAGCTTCGATGAGACGGAGATGATGACCTCTGAACTGGAGGAGACCAGCGCCCCTCAAAACCAGGATGAGGAGGACAAGGTGTCAGGAGAGACGCTGGGTGAGTCCAACTCTGGATGCAGCAAAGAACCACTCGACATATTAATGATTCATAAAACATGTTAACGTCTTCCTTCCTTTGCAGCGATGGCTCTGCTGGACGAGCCGGTCCTTCCTGCAGACCTGAAGCCAGAGATGGACGCCTCCAGGTATCACACACCTGACACGTCGCTGGGAGGTCAGAGCGCCGAGGGAGCGCTGCAGGGAGAGGGTCTTCCTTCAGACGTGGACGCTCTGAGCTGCAGGATGACTCCTCTTGAACTCGGTCAGTGCTCGGCTCAGCAGCTGGTTCAGATCCACGAGCAGCTAGGAGGCATGATGAGGAGCGTGGTCGTGGAGCTGCAGACACGACTCTGCCAGATGGATGGAAAACCCTGAACGGATCACTTCCTGGTCTGCAGCAACAACAACAACAACAACAACATGGACGGATGTGGAACGGAGGCTTTGTTTCTGAAAGATGACTTAAATCAGATTTTACAAGAAAGTATTTTTAACGTTTTTAACCCCAGAAGGCCTTTTGTCTCCGATTCAGTTTTTAAAGACGTATCCTGCTTGTTGTTTGTAGCTTGATTTGTTGGCGTAGTTTTTAAAATGACACTCAAAGGGAAGCACGGTCACACTTTGGAGGCTGTGTCGAGAGCAGGAGGCGATTATTCGTAGCTGTAGTGTCGTCACGGACGCCGACTTCCTGCTGCCCTCTCTGACTTTATATTACAGACTAATGTGTGTAGAGAGATGTCCTGCTGCTGACGCCTCCCAGTTTTTGTACATACGCTCCCCTCTCCTCCATGTGCCTGTTAATCGGCTGTTTACATTCACCTCCTCAGTGCTCCTGTATATTTTGAAGGATTTCTTTTCTATTATTTCACGTCTTTCAGGTCACAACGCAAACTCTAGATGGTTTAGTAAACATTCTGCACTTCAGTCTTTCTTTGTGGTTTTAAATACTTCAATAAAAAGACATAACTGAACATGACTGTATCTACAGCTTCAATGCACAGAGTTCAACCTGCAAACATGACAAACCTTTCCTCACACCAGGTCAACACAAGTTTCAATTATTTACAATCAAACTCTGCTTCTGTCTACAATTTATAAACTCCATGTTTAATATCAAAAAAGAGCAAAGACAACAGATCAAAGGTTCAAACTGAAAATGTCTGATTATTTTAAATTTGATGCAACAACATGTTTCAGACAGGGTCAACAAAACACATGACTGTAGTGGAAGTCACTGCATTAAAACAGACATGACTCTGTAGTGGAAGTCACTGCATTATAAACAGACATGACTCTGTAGTGGAAGTCACTGCATTAAAAACAGACATGACTGTAGTGGAAGTCACTGCATTAAACACAGACATGACTCTGTAGTGGAAGTCACTGCATTAAACACAGACATGACTCTGTAGTGGAAGTCACTGCATTAAAAACAGACATGACTGTAGTGGAAGTCACTGCATTAAACACAGACATGACTCTGTAGTGGAAGTCACTGCATTAAACACAGACATGACTCTGTAGTGGAAGTCACTGCATTATAAACAGACATGACTCTGTAGTGGAAGTCACTGCATTAAACACAGACATGACTCTGTAGTGGAAGTCACTGCATTAAACACAGACATGACTCTGTAGTGGAAGTCACTGCATTAAACACAGACATGACTCTGTAGTGGAAGTCACTGCATTAAACACAGACATGACTCTGTAGTGGAAGTCACTGCATTATAAACAGACATGACTCTGTAGTGGAAGTCACTGCATTATAAACAGACATGACTCTGTAGTGGAAGTCACTGCATTAAAAACAGACATGACTCTGTAGTGGAAGTCACTGCATTAAACACAGACATGACTCTGTAGTGGAAGTCACTGCATTTGTCTTGCATTTAGCACCTCTGCTGGAGTCCTCTTTGATCAAGGTTTGTCCTTCAGAAAATTTCAAGGTCAGTCTTTTTTCACTCACAATATTTCTAAAATCAAACGCATCCTGTCTCAGAGTCATGCAGGGAAACTAGTCCATGCATTTGTTACCTCCAGGTTAGATTACTGTAACTCCCTTTCATCATGCGGCTCTAATAAGTCTCTAAAGACTCTGCAGCTCGAGGACTGACTAGAACCAGGAAGAGAGAGCACATCTCTCCCGTGTTACACAGCCTCCCCATAACATCTATAATTTAAAATCCTTCTTCTGACCTCCAAAGCTCTTAATGATCAGACACCTTCATATCTTAAAGACCTCATAGCGCCCTATTCCCCCTCTAGACCTCTACGCTCCCAACATGCAGGCCTGCTCATCGTACCTAAAGTCTCTAAAAGTAGTATGGGAGGTAGAGCCTTCAGTTCTCAGGCCCCTCTCCTTTGGAATCATCTACCAGTCAGGGTCCGGGAGGCAGACACCCTCTCTACTTTTAAGAGTAGGCTTCAAACTTTCCTTTTTGATAAAGCTTATAGTTAGAGCTGGATCAGGCTTGGACCAGGTCTTAGTTCTGCTGCTATAGGCTTAGACTGACACACTGGGATCCTGTCTTTCCCTCTCTCTCCTCTCTCTGCCTGTCTCTCACTTTAACTCTTCCTGTCCCATTAAAGTTACTAACCATAGACCTTTCTGGAGTCCCTGAGCTCCCTTGTCTCGTAGGTTCCTCTGGATCTCTGCTGCTGTGGACGTGGTCCAGACTCCAGCTGCTACAACTACTACTATCCGTCTCCCCACTATCATCTCTCTCTCTCTCTTCATCTCCCTCTATCCCTCTCTCCAACACGGTCTCAGCAGATGTGTGTCTAACATGAGTCTGGTCCTGCTGGAGGTTTCTGCCTGTTAAAGGAAGTTTGTCCTTGCCACTGTAACTTGCTAAATGCTGCAAAGTGCTCTGCTCATGGTGGATTAAGATGAGATCAGACTGAGTCCTGTCTGGAAGAGGGGACTGGATCTGATCCGGTCTTGATGTTGGGCCTTTGTTAATAGTGGAAAATAGAGCCGGTCTAGACCGGCTCTGTTTGGAAAGAGTCTGAGGAGAACATTTGTTGGGATAAATAAAGATTGATTTATATCTGCAGTAATGTGAGGAGTTAAACCCTGCAGGTTAGAACAACAAGCTTTTCTGCATCTTTGATTTCATTAGAGTAAAATATCATCCTTTAATCTCCTGTGTCTCCTGATCTGTGTTTCTTTGAACAGTTGTCCTCATGTAACACTCCCAGAGGTTCACTATGAGGCCTCTCCGCCTCTCCGCCTCGTTAGATTTATAGATTTAGATTGCATTGTGTAATCTCTGTGAGGAACTTGGCTCTGAGCCCTGGATGTAAAAGGAAATACAGTAATGATAATATAACACAAAGTGACAGAAGGTGCCTCAGTGTTTCAGCCTCCACAGCAGCCTCTGATCAGCAGCTCCTCTTTGGCTCTGTGTCTGAAGTAATTATCTGATTATTCGAGCCGGGCGCTGCCAGGGGCTGCGTTGCATTTCCACAGTTTATGGAGATAAGTTGGACTCAGCGTGCAAGCTTAGCAGAAAGCTCCCTGGCTCTGCTGCTGGACGATGACCAGCAGGAGAAGCGGCTCCAGCAGACGGCCCCACTGCAGGACGAGGGCTCCATCACAGAGCTGTGCAGAGGAGGCGACGCTGAGGTAAGAGGCACACACACACACGCTTCTCTGCATGCAGACACACACCGGGTCATTTACACAGACCTGTAAGAATCAGCTGCACCTGTGTAAGTACGTGGAGGGGATGGGATGTTTGGAGCGGAGGAGCTGTTCTCTAAAGGACTGAGACTGTACGAAGCTTCTTTATTTGAACATTTGAAGGCCTGACGGGTGATTCTCTGGAGCACTCTCTCCTCCTGTGAGCAGCTTTTGTTGTAAAATCAATAAGAAGCAGTTTGCATGAGGACATTTTAAAGAGAGGATCAATGCCATGTTGACAAACAGTTTCTGTCGTCTGTGATCAACAACGTGAAAACAAGAAGATCTGTGTTTGAAGAGCAACCTGCACATTCTTCTTACCAAGTTGCAAGACAGATATTGTGATCAATAAGGTGATAGTTCTGTTTGTTTTGCAGTTTTTTTCTTTTTGCAAAACATTCAATTTTCTCTGCAGGATGCACGATTCAAAGATGGATGCTTTAGAAGCCTTTTTGGCACATTGTGCATGAAACAAGTGCAGAAGAGATCATCTCAACGTCTCAGCTCGTCCACAGTGAGCCGTGTGTTCCCTGTCAACATCTGATCATACCTGTGCACAACAAAGACTCGTGCACCTTGTTGTTCCAGATCTTGATGTGCAGTATCTTTGCAGGAAGAGGAGATGCTGACTCAGCTGGTGTTGGGATGGACTGCCTTGCTCAGCGGCCTCCAGCCGGCAGCTCCCTCCATCACAACCAGTGAGTACAAACACGAGACCCTGAGTTCAGACCTCAGCTGCATGTCTCTCCTCCAGTTAAAGCTGGGTCTAAAGTTTATCTCAGGAGCTGCTACATCCTCACAGAGCGACACTTAAAGCCATCAAACTCTGAAGATGTTTCATTTCTTTCTCAAGTTACAAAGAAAGGAAAACATCTGAAATTTAAAAAGCTGGAACATCAAATGTTTGATGTTTTTAAAAAAGACTGAGACAATAACTCAGCATCAGAGTTGGAGTTTGATTCTCTTCCCTCTGATTTTTTAATTTATCATCACAGCTGAAATTCACAAACCTGACCGATGTAAGAGTTTAAAGTTCAGAGGAGCTTTAATGAGCTCCTTCAGATTTCTGGAAATGTTTGTCTGACTTCATCTCTGCGTCTCTGTGTGAAGGACTTCTGTCTAACAGAGGCAGCAGGCTGACTCCTGGGAAATGTCAAGTCTTCATCCCGCCTCCTCTTCCTCCACCGCCGTTTCCTCCCATCAAACGGAAAGCAGAGCTGATGGTGATCACACACAGATAACTCTCTGCAGCTTAAACTACACACACACAGGAGCTTAAATGAATACATGAACATGTGCATGACTCTGATTCTCCCTCTGGTCCTCAGGTGGATCTCACAGAACACATCACAGGACCTAAAGGAGAGAAGGTAGGACGCGGCTCAGTCAGAGAGTCTTAAATGATCCTATGACTGATTTAATTTGCACCATAAAGATTCTTATAAAGCTTTTATTTTGAAGGGCTGCAGAGGACCCCGAGGAGCGAGGGTACAGAGCAACACACACACATTTACACGCTCACACACACACATCTGTGTGTGCACACTCTAACTCATAAAGATGTGATGGAGGTGGTTAAAGGAGAGTTAATGCTGTGTTAAACTGTGTGTGTGTGTTTCAGGGTAAACCTGGAGTAACAGGTCCAGAGGGAGAGTCTGGATCACAGGGGATCATGGGACAGCTGGGTCAAAAGGTCACACACACACACTCAAACACACACACTTTTTACAGAGTTTAAAAAGGGCTCTCACTCACATTTCTTGTCTTTGTTTGATTCCTGACTCAGGATTTTTAAAAATCTGCAGAAATAGAAAATTAAATGTGCATAAAAACATGAAATCCCTGAACATTCATTTCTGTCATTTCTTGAGTTTTATGTTTTGCTAAGTTTCAGGCTCACTACCTGAGTCTTTGATTTTAGTAGAGAGTGAGACACAGACTTAAACTCACAGCAGCTCCTCACTTTGGATCATACAGCGTGCAGAAACAGACTCTTTCATGCACATCCTTGAAATTAGATGGATCAGTGATTCTGTATTTGTTTGGACATTAAGAAACCAGATCTGAGACATGAAGTGATCCACATCTGAAGCTCTCTTTCTCATGTACATTTAAAAAGTGTTCATGTAATTTAAATGATGCTTACAGTCCTGATACTGGTCTACCTCTGCATGCTGTCCTCAGGGGGAGAAAGGAGACCGAGGCTGGAGGGGTCTGTACGGAGACATCGGGACTCCCGGGATGATAAAGGTACGTTCACTTTAATTCATCTCCTGCTGAGTCTAGAGCTTTTATCAGAGAGCATGTTATTATTATTATTATTATTATTGACATTGTTGTTTTATTATTTATTCTATGATTATTATTATTAACATATTTTGTAACGATTTGATGTTTTTGTTTTCTTTTAATATTATTGGTTCATGCACTAACTGGATGATCCTTTAAAATGTTGATTATTTTGCATCTCTCCTTCTGATGCATCATAAAGCACTTTTGAAAAGTGCTCCATAACTAAAGATTATCATATTATTTATATTATTATAATAAATCATAAAACAAGTTTCAGGATCAACACATCAGGTGATCAACGTCATGTCAAAGTTAAAGGTAAAGCTCTGATGAGTCCTGTGTGTGTCCACAGGGCAGTAAAGGACGTCGAGGATTCAGGGTGAGTCCACGTTCCTTCAGTTTCTGACTCTCAGAGAAACACAGATCAGATCTAAGGTCTCAGTCTCTGACTCTCAGAGAAACACAGATCAGATCTAAGGTCTCAGTCTCTGACTCTCAGAGAAACACAGATCAGATCTAAGGTCTCAGTCTCTGACTCTCAGAGAAACACGGATCAGATCTAAGGTCTCAGTTTCTGACTCTGGTCTTTGCTTCAGGGAGAAAACGGTCTGAGAGGACGCCGTGGAGCAGGAGGAGAGACGGTGAGAGAGAGCTTCTTTTGTTTTCTGAAATGTGAAGTTATTATGAAGACCAGTCAAACAGTTTGTGTCTGCAGGGAGAGTCCGGAGTCCCCGGAGAGCTCGGAGAGAAGGTAGGAGACGTTCTGACACGTTCAGTCTGTTAATATAGAAATATAGAAGAGTTCAAATCAAAGGAAAGCTCCAAACATCAGGAGTGATTTGACTCTGTGCTTCTCCAGGGCGACCTGGGTCTGTGGGGCGATCGAGGGCAGAGGGGAGAGCAAGGACCCCGAGGTCAGAGTGGAGCCAGAGGGGGTGTGGTGGGTATCTACAGACCAACACACACTCACTGACGCTGTTTAAACATCTGTATGAACAAACATCTGTTTAAACATCTGTTCCAACAAACATCTGTACTAACAAACATCTGTACCAACAAACATCTGTACCAACAAACATCTGTTTAAACATCTATACCAACAAACATCTGTACCAACAAACATCTGTACCAACAAACATCTGTACCAACAAACATCTGTACCAACAAACATCTCTTTAAACATCTGTACCAACAAACATCTGTTTAAACATCTATACCAACAAACATCTGTTCCAACAAACATCTGTACCAACAAACATCTGTTTAAACAAACATCTGTACCAACAAACATCTGTTTAAACAAACATCTGTACCAACAAACATCTGTTTAAACATCTGTACCAACAAACATCTGTTTAAACAAACATCTGTACCAACAAACATCTGTACCAACAAACATCTGTACCAACAAACATCTGTACCAACAAACATCTGTACCAACAAGCATCTGTACCAACAAACATCTGTACCAACAAACATCTGTACCAACAAACATCTGTACCAACAAACATCTGTACTAACAAGCATCTGTACCAACAAACATCTGTACCAACAAGCATCTGTACCAACAAACATCTGTACCAACAAGCATCTGTACCAACAAACATCTGTACCAACAAACATCTGTACTAACAAGCATCTGTACCAACAAACATCTGTACCAACAAGCATCTGTACCAACAAACATCTGTACCAACAAACATCTGTACCAACAAACATCTGTACCAACAAACATCTGTACCAACAAACATCTGTTTAAACATCTGTACCAACAAACATCTGTACCAACAAACATCTGTACCAACAAACATCTGTACCAACAAGCATCTGTACCAACAAACATCTGTACCAACAAACATCTGTACCAACAAACATCTGTACCAACAAACATCTGTACTAACAAGCATCTGTACCAACAAACATCTGTACCAACAAGCATCTGTACCAACAAACATCTGTACCAACAAACATCTGTACCAACAAACATCTGTTTAAACATCTGTACCAACAAACATCTGTTTAAACATCTGTACCAACAAACATCTGTTTAAACATCTGTACCAACAAACATCTGTACCAACAAACATCTGTTTAAACATCTGTACTGAAGGGAGGAGGGGACAAACACTCACAATGATCCTGCAGTTTGATGATTATTATTCACCTTCTTCCCCGCTGCTCTGAGATTCAGACTTTGAGGTTTTATTCATTATAAGCTGTCAGGTCTTGAGTTCATGTCTGAGTCTTTGTTTGCAGGCGTTGAAAGGATCTCGAGGACCTTCAGGACGGCAGGGTCACCCTGGTTTTGCAGGGCTACATGGTTTGACTGGAGATCCTGGACTACCTGGGCAAGGTGAGTGAGAGCTTCTTAATGTGGAGAATGATGTAGACCGGGGGTTCCCAAACTTTTCAGCCCGGGAAGGAGGGAGGCTTCGTTGGATTTTGGTCTCATATTTTACACAAAGTCAGACACAGATCCTCAGATCAGAGGAGGGAAGCTTCTTTAAAAGATTTCAAAAGACATGAGAGAGACTTTCTCTGATCAGAGGAGGACATGTGGAGTTTAAAGTGTTGTCATACTGATGTTGTTGTTTTCTGTGGACATGAATAATAACAGAATCTTTGTGTTGTAGTTTTTATCCTTCCAGGTCTGCAGGGAGACACCGGAGACCTCGGTCCTTCAGCCAGGTGTAACTGCTCCAACGTCCGGGCCCCGAAACCCCTGCTGGACCGAGTGAACCTGGTCAGAGTCTGACTGGTGTGATGAATCTTAGAGCAGGTTTTTAATATCAACATGATAGAGTTTAAAAGAGGTGTGTGTGTGTGTGTGTGTGTGTGTGTGTGTGTGTGTGTGTGTGTGTGTGTGTGTTTCTGCAGATCTTCATTGCAGACGGAGAGAAGCAGATGAGGAGGCTGAGAGGAGAGAACGTGATGGTGCTGAGGACGGACAGGAACGCTCTCTACATCTACTCTCAGTCTCAGTGGATCAACGTCCTGGTAAACACTGCAGGAGGGACATGAAGCATGTTCAGACTTAATGTGATCACTCTAACATCTGCTGAAGGAATACAAGCTGGGGCAACATCAAGACAAGTTAATCATCTCACATTGATCTGATCCAAACAACAGAAACACTCCATGGTAGCTTGAGTTAGGATGCATTTTTAATGTTGCAGAAATATCCTTCAAATATGAAAAACATCAGCGTGCAGACGAGGAACACAGAGCAGGCTTTAATGCAGTCAAAGGGAGAACCAGGTGTTACGTGATTCTCCTTCCCCTCTGTGTCCTCATGATCTGTTTCCCTCTCTCTCTTGTGACGCTGCTTCCTGTTTGGACCTGCAGGAGGACTCACGGCACTGACAGACCCCTCAGACCGACCCCTCTGCGTCTAACTCAGGCTGAAGTGCCTTTGAGCATCAAACCCTTAAACCTCAGTGGATCCAGTGGAGCCGCTCAGAGAGCTGCAGCTCAGACTGGTTGTACTGGGATGAGTCCAGGTGTGAATGTGATCCGATCAGGTGTACACGTGTTAAATAAAGTCTGATCCGTCCTCTGAACGACTCCTTGTTTGTGTTGACTTTACTGCCCCCTGTGGACAAAGTGATGCCTCTGACCTCTTTGCAGATCTTGTCCTGTAAGTGTATAAACTATGAATGATATTATAAATGATACTTAAACACATTTTACTGTTAAACTTTTATTTAAGTAGATTTAAAAACAGTGAACTTGCAAAGTTAATGTAAAATATACAACTACAAAAGATCCTAAATTAAGAGCCGTTCTGGAGTCGAAAGAGCCGGCACTTCTTTGGGAGCCGAGTTAAAAGGGCCCGCTCTCTGAAAAGAGCCGAACTTCCCATCACTGCTAATCCCAACTCCTAACCCTAACCCTAACCCTAACCCTAACCCCAACCCTAACCCTAATCACAACCCTAACCCTAACCCTAACCCTAACCCTAATCACAACCCTAACCCTAACCCTAACCCTAACCCCAACCCTAACCCTAACCCTAATCACAACCCTAACCCTAACCCCAACCCTAACCCCAACCCCAACCCTAACACTAATCACAACCCTAACCCTAATCACAACCCTAACCCTAATCACAACCCTAACCCTAACCCAAACCCAACCCTAACCCTAATCACAACCCTAACCCTAACCCTAACCCTAATCACAACCCCAACCCTAACCCTAACCCCAGCCCTAATCACAACCCCAACCCTAACCCCAGCCCTAACCCTAACCCCAGCCCTAATCACAACCCTCACCCTAACCCTAACCCTAACCCTAACCCCAGCCCTAATCACAACCCCAACCCTAACCCCAGCCCTAATCACAACCCCAACCCTAACCCTAACCCTAACCCCAGCCCTAATCACAACCCCAACCCTAACCCCAGCCCTAACCCCAACCCTAACCCTAATCACAACCTTAACCCCAACCCTAACCCTAATCACAACCCTAACCCTAATCACAACCCTAACCCTAACCCTTACCCTAATCACAACCCTAACCCTAACCCTAACCCCAAACCTAACCCTAACCCCAACCCTAACCCTAATCACAACCCTAACCCTAACCCTAACCCTAACCCTAACCCTAATCACAACCCTAACCCTAACCCTAACCCCAACCCTAACCCTAACCCTAACCCTAATCACAACCCTAACCCTAACCCTAACCCTAACCCCAACCCTAACCCTAACCCTAACCCTAACCCTAACCCTAACCCTAACCCCAACCCTAACCCTAATCACAACCCTAACCCTAACCCTAACCCTAACCCCAACCCTAACCCTAACCCTAATCACAACCCTAACCCTAACCCTAACCCCAACCCTAACCCTAATCACAACCCTAACCCTAACCCTAACCCCAACCCTAACCCTAATCACAACCCTAACCACAACCCTAACCCTAACCCTAACCCCAACCCTAACCCTAATCACAACCCTAACCCTAACCCTAACCCTAACCCTAACCCTAACCCTAATCACAACCCTAACCCTAACCCTAACCCCAACCCTAACCCTAACCCTAACCCTAATCACAACCCTAACCCTAACCCTAACCCTAACCCCAACCCTAACCCTAACCCTAACCCTAACCCCAACCCTAATCCCAACCCTAACCCTAATCACAACCCTAACCCTAACCCTAATCACAACCCTAACCCTAACCGTAACCCTAACCCTAATCCCAACCCTAATCCCAACCCTAACCCTAATCACAACCCTAACCCTAACCCTAATCACAACCCTAACCCTAACCCTAATCACAACCCTAACCCTAACCCTAACCCTAATCACAACCCTAAACCCAGGGTTAGGGTTGTGATTAGGGTTAGGGTTGTGATTAGGGTTAGGGTTGTGATTGGGGTTAGGGTTAGGGTTGTGATTAGGGTTAGGGTTGTGATTAGGGTTAGGGTTGTGATTGGGGTTAGGGTTAGGGTTGTGATTAGGGTTAGGGTTAGGGTTGTGATTAGGGTTAGGGTTGTGATTAGGGTTAGGGTTGTGATTAGGGTTAGGGTTGTGATTAGGGTTAGGGTTGTGATTAGGGTTAGGGTTAGGGTTGTGATTAGGGTTAGGGTTAGGGTTGTGATTAGGGTTAGGGTTGTGATTAGGGTTAGGGTTGTGATTAGGGTTAGGGTTGTGATCAGGGTTAGGGTTGTGATTAGGGTTAGGGTTGTGATTGGGGTTAGGGTTAGGGTTGTGATTAGGGTTAGGGTTAGGGTTGTGATTAGGGTTAGGGTTAGGGTTGTGATTAGGGTTGTGATTAGGGTTGTGATTGGGGTTAGGGTTAGGGTTGTGATTGGGGTTAGGGTTAGGGTTGTGATTAGGGTTAGGGTTAGGGTTGTGATTAGGGTTGTGATTAGGGTTAGGGTTGTGATTAGGGTTGTGTTTGGGGTTAGGGTTGTGATTAGGGTTAGGGTTAGGGTTAGGGTTGTGATTAGGGTTGTGATTAGGGTTGTGATTAGGGTTGTGATAAGGGTTAGGGTTGGGGTTAGGGTTAGGGTTGTGATTAGGGTTAGGGTTAGGGTTGTGATTAGGGTTAGGGTTAGGGTTGGGGTTAGGGTTGTGATTAGGGTTAGGGTTAGGGTTAGGGTTGTGATTAGGGTTAGGGTTAGGGTTGTGATTAGGGTTAGGGTTGGGATTAGGGTTGGGATTAGGGTTAGGGTTACGGTTAGGGTTAGGGTTGTGATTAGGGTTAGGGTTAGGGTTGTGATTAGGGTTAGGGTTGGGATTAGGGTTGGGATTAGGGTTAGGGTTAGGGTTGGGGTTAGGGTTGTGATTAGGGTTAGGGTTGGGATTAGGGTTGGGATTAGGGTTAGGGTTAGGGTTAGGGTTGGGGTTAGGGTTAGGGTTGTGATTAGGGTTAGGGTTGGGATTAGGGTTGGGATTAGGGTTAGGGTTAGGGTTGTGATTAGGGTTAGGGTTGGGATTAGGGTTGGGATTAGGGTTGGGGTTGGGGTTGTGATTAGGGTTGGGGTTAGGGTTGGGGTTAGGGTTGTGATTAGGGTTGGGATCAGGGTTAGGGTATTTGAAGTGTTTGTGTGAACATGACGACACAGCTCCACCACATGGTTTGAAGATTTTATTGAACATAAGCGTCTGGGTGAGAAAACACAAACTCTCCTTGTATTTCGTCGCCTCACACAAATCCTTCGACACAAAGACTCAGTCTGAACATCCCAACATGAACTCTAACACTTCAGGTGAGACATCCACGTGCTCTGTAATCCCTACTCTGTTTTGGTGTCCTTGAACGCAACATTTCAGGACATGGATCAGAGTATTTCAGGATCGTTGATGTTTGTGTGTTGGTTTGATTCCCACAGGGCAGCGGGGATCAGGAGTCTCTCACTGATCTGACGGCTGTGACATTAAAGTTATAGTAAGTGATTTTAAACAGAATTATACACTTTAATTAAATAAGAGAACTTCAGGAACAAATGAGTGCACATTAAGAGAACAACGGGACAGTGATATTAAATTATCAGCGTCTGTGTTTCCCTGATGTTCAACATATCATACAGAACATCTGACTGTGAAGGTGATGAAGACAGGAAGCTAAATAAGCTGCACAGACTCTGAAACTCTAAAGCTTTCATCAGCTGATCCAGACTCTCACTGAGTTCAGTGAAATGTTCTGTAGTAAAGGAGAGACGGGATGTTCGTACGACGCAGCAGACTGCCTCACTATGAGCTGGATGTCTAGCTAACATGACGTCACGCTGATCTCTACATTAACCTAACCATCAGGCTGAACGCTGTACGATGATGAGGTTTAAAAACAGTCTGAGGTTATGTTCTGACTCACTCACTCTAATCTCTTCACTTTATCACTTTAAAGAGGAAAGAGAGAACCCATGAGACATTCACTACTCACACAAAGTTCAGGATATTCGGCTTTCGGAGGAAATTTCTGCACTTGAAGTTAATCTGAGCGTCTCTAAACTTTCACATGCACACGTCCAACTGTCCAATGTTTCAGCTCTTATTGATTAACACGCTGTTCTCTGTCACGGTGATGAACTGAGCCATAAATAAGAGCACTAAATGTCTTCTTCATGACGCTTCACATTCTGACATCATGAGACCAAGACGACTCCTAACCATTAACAGCAGCACAGAGTCGTCCTGGAGAGCAGGGGCTCCCGAAGCATGGGGCGGGGCCTATACTTTATCTAAAAATATCTATTATTATTATTATTAATTATTTTTTTTACCTTGTTTTCTCATGTTTATCTTCCTTTTTGTTTGTGCTGTTAATTATTATTATTATTTTGTATTTATCTATATTTTTCTTTGTTGGTTTTGTGTCACTTGTATATAATTTGTTAACTCGTGGTGAACAAAGAAATACTGAATAAGAGCAATAAAAAAAGTTTAATGACAAAAGTGATCTAAAAATATTCAATTTTACTCATTAAAGTAAAAAATATGGACATGATAGAAGCTAACCTGAAATAAAACCTGTAAATATAAAGTGTAATGAGTTTTCTGTCTTTCTTTGTTTCCAGATGACTCCTAAGTTTAGACTTAGTGAACAGTGAATGATCTAAAGCATCAGCAGCAGCAGGTTCATTCAGAACACACAGGAAACACAGACACATGGACTGAAGAGGATTAGGGACACTGAATTTTTTTTAATATATTTTATTATTATTCTGAGTAAAAAGTCAGAATTCTGACATAATAATAAAAATATATTGGACCTTAATATTTTCTCCAGTGGCCCTGATCCTCGTCCGTACACATGCTCATATAGGGAGGGTCATTTTCAGCAGACCAGCTAAATGAAGACACATTAAACCACTCTGAGGGACCGTGGGGGTCCCGGGTCTTTGGCACCTGTATTTTGGGGGTCGTGGGCTGAAAAGTTTAGGATCGTAACCCTGCACCCCAGAACCTGAATGACCTGAGGGCAGACCTTCAAGAAGAGGAACGTCTCAGCAGACGAAAAGTCGAGCTGTAATTTATTCTGAAGGTCACATGCCGAGTTATTGAAACTTTTGCATGCTTTTTAAATACCCTACTTTCATGATATTAAGTCACTGCAGCATGAACTTTTAACATTTTCCACATATTTCACCAGAAAGTCGAGTATCCCAAACTTTCTTTTGTGAGCAGCGTCTCTCTCTCTTTGCTTTAGAGGACTTGTTTCCTCCTGGCATCACATCCAGAGCATTCTTTAATGACGGCAGAGCGAGGAAGAAAATAACAGATCCCCAGAACTCAAACAGACACATTCAGAGTGAGACATGTGTCCCAAAGAGTCTACTGAAGAGATCTCATTTAAAAAAGACTTCAAATGATGAAATATTAATATTTGAAATGTTGCTCCTCGGCCTGGGTGATAACTCGATGAGGATAATTACTGCAATATAATTTCTCTCAGTATAAATATGACTAATGAGCCTTAAACGCTAGGTGGAACCCAACATTAGACAGAAGAAGAAGACTGCATTGAACAGCCAATCATGTTGCAGGGTGAGAGGTAGGCGGGGCTTAAGCAGAATGTAAACACAGGTTTAGTTTGAAGAATTAAATAACTTTAAGACTTTTACTCCTGGATTATTCTCAGAGGTTCTCTCTTTGTTTCCATCATTAATCCTAAAATGACTCAGCTCAGTCGAGGACAGTGAGAGCAGCTGATGCACACACGTTGTTGGACTTTTGCACGTGTTTCTGATTTTGCAGGAAGTTTCTAATGGAGATAGTTTGGATTGCTGTTGCTCAGTTTGCAATAAAAACAATGTTATTGTGCAGAAACGTCGTCGAGACAAAGAAACCTCTGCAGATTAAATGTTGGAGCTCCTGAGAGCTGCAGCAGTAAAGAGTCAGAGTGGATCCTCTGTCAGTGTTGTTTTTAATTCAGCCACTAGGGGGTGCTAGAGTATAAAAGTGAAGGGAAACACAGTGGCACCTTGATGATGATCTCTAGACTCACTCTTCTGTAAGTGAGCTGCACCTCGCTCCTTCCTGTCGACCTCTCTGAGAACGATGGCACTTGGATGGTCAGAAAGCTAACGGCTCACATCACAGAGGTAACGGTCGGGTTCTGCACACAGGATGTTCATGAGCAGTGATTTTTATACAGGCACTTGTTTCCACAGCATCCTGGACACACATCTTAAATACTTCACAAGCATTTTGATAAAACCAGGCGTTCAGATGACAAACAAGTGATTGATTTATTACCAGCAAATGATGATTGATCACCTTCTTCCAGACATTCAGCTCATTAAAGCCGACTAGCTATCAAAACAGGAGCTAACTGCAAAGCTATCTGATGAATTTACAGGAGTCTGTTGGCGCTGCGAGGAGAGGAGGCTGAGCTCAGATTAAAGGAGGTCCTGATGGTCGGAGGGACAGATTCAAGGAATGAAAGACAGATCTTAAAAGCGCCAACTCATCAACATACAGAGCAAAGGGAAGACATGAGAACGCCGCCGGCTGCAGACCATAATATGCTGCAGGAAAAAATCTCTCTCAAAGTTTTAATCTGAGCAGAACCTCGCTCGCCATCAGAGCGCGTTTAAGAGCCGACTCTCACGCCGCCGTAATCAGCCGTGAAGCTCTGACTTCAGAAACATGATCCAGATCTAAACTCAGCTGTCTGCTACTTCTCCACCCAGATTAACACTGTGACATATTCTCTCAGTCAAACTCATTCTCTTTTGACACTTCTTAAAAACTTAAAATAATTAGAATAATAACAATATCTTTCCAGTATTAAATAATCTTATATAAAAACACACACAACAAAAGTTTGAAAGAAATGGCTCCCTCCCCGCCGGTCCACAACAAACACTTCTGTACACATCAGCCCACGCTTGCATCTCGTGCTCCTTCAGTCGCTTCCCTTCGCGTGGCGCTCCCTTCGCGTGGCGCTCCCTGCGTGTGGCGCTCCTTCGTTGCCGCGGCTCCATGCAGTACCAATGTGCAGCAAATTGTCTCTGTTGCTGTCGTCGTTCAAGTCTGGTCTGTTTGAATATTTCGATGCAAAGCTGCACAGACATCGTGAAAAAAGCTCCGTAGGTGATTCTTCTGGCTTGCTTGTATACAGATATATATATTTACATATATATAGTTTACTCATGTCACTGGATTAAACATGTACTGATAATGATAGTAATAATGAGGATGAGAGTAATAATGAGGCTAATAGGAACAATCATAATCTGAGATTAGGAGGAGGAAAGACGACTTGCTACTTGCTCGGAATCAAAGGGGGGATGGTTCAGGATGAGGAGAGACGGACGAGTCAAGACAGACACTGATTATTCTTTTCTGCAGTAACAATGAGACCTTAAAGAGTCAGTTCAG
Organism: Notolabrus celidotus; assembly: GCF_009762535.1. Taxonomy (NCBI): domain Eukaryota; kingdom Metazoa; phylum Chordata; class Actinopteri; order Labriformes; family Labridae; genus Notolabrus; species Notolabrus celidotus. The sequence continues at coordinate 36,859,038 of NC_048281.1, forward strand.
GGTCCACCCGAGTCCTCGCCTCCTACCAGTCACTGGTCAGTTTGGTGCTTTGGTCCCGTTTGGGAGGTTGGGGAGGCGGACCTCGCCGCAGCGTTGCATAGCCTGAGATGTTGGCATGTTTGGCGGATTGGGAGTGTGTGTGGTGACGGGACAAAGTTTTGGATTGTCCTCGGACGCCCTGATGCTGCTGCATGAGCTCCGGGGGAGGAGGCGGGAGGAGCGCCATGTCGTCCATGGTGCCCACGGGCTCCATCTTAGAGGAGGGGATGAGGGTGGAGGAGGTGAGCGAGCCGTGGCGAGACACGGATTTTCTCTTGAGGGTGCGGTTAAGGTCTTCCAGGAAGTGAGGCTTTAGCGCCAAAGAGACTGGCCCCGCGGATTTGGGAGAGGTGGGAGGAACCGGGGAGGAGGAGGAGGAGTAAGAGGTCAGGGAGGGAGGCGGGGTTTGAGACAGAGGAGGCGGGGACAGGGGCATGGATGTCGTGTTCTCGTACTGGTTGCTGGTCCGCCGGTTCAACATCGGGGCAGGGACCGCCCCCTTTTTCAGCGAGCCTTGTTTCCATGAGGATGAGGACAGAGAGGAGGACACGACCTGCTGGGGCGGCTGCATCTGAGGCTGGGGGTTCACCACGGCAACCTTTGGCGGGTGGTGGAACTCTGACGGGTGGGGGGGAGGAGGGAACAGCTCAAAGTCACTCGGGGGAGGTGGGAAGTAGTCCGGTGATGAGTCCAGGTTCTGAGTGTTGGCCGGGGGAGGTGGGGGTGGAGGAGACGGGAACTCAGAGGTCTGATGGTGTTGGCCCGTTTGCAGACCCTGGAGCGCCAGAGGAAGGTTCGCCAAGTTCAGCTTCCCCGGTTTGGGGAGCGGAGCGGGAAGGTTGGAGGACTCTTTCGAAGGAGACCCGGTCACTGACGAGGAGCTGGAGGAAGTTCCTGTTTGAGGAGCTTGTCCAAATTTGCTGACGAGGCTCTCCACCTTCTTCGGCCTCTCGTTCTCGTCGCCCCGGATCGAGGAGGCTCTCTGAGGAGCCGGGGGAGGCCCTCGCTTGGTGGATCCTGTGGATGAGGAGGAAGGTGACTTCTTTATTGGTGAGCCCGTCTTGCTGGAAGGCGGTGGAGGGAACTCTCCTGCAGAGTTGTCTGGAGGAGGAGGGGGGAACTCTGGGGACAGAGGGGCCACAGCTCCTCCTGGTTGCCACTTGGGTTTGGCCTTGACGGCTGGAGGAGACTGAGGGGTGCTGATCTTGGAGCCCTCGGCGGAGTTGGAGGAAGGTAAAGGACTGGAGTTTCCTGGGAACTGATTGACGATCTGTTTGACCAAAGAGGAGGTAGCAGCAGCGATGGAGACGGATGAAGAGGAGGCGGAGGGAGAGATGGTGAGGTTTTTGGAGGAGAGGCTGTGCTGCTTTGGCAGAGTGGGGGGCGGCTGATTGGGGGAATGTCCTGTTGAGAAGCTTTGCTGCTTCTTAAAGGATCCATGGCTGCTCTGAGGCTGCGTCGGTGACACAGGGGACAGAGCGATGGGGAGGGAAGAGGGACCAGAGGGTTTACGAGCAGTTTGAGGAGGAAAACCACCTGTGAAGGTTTTAGGGGGGGCAGGAGGAGGTGCATTAGGAGACACAGGTCGTAGATTGTGAAGGGAAGTCGGAGGAGAGAGTTCAGGGGGAGGAGCAGGAGGGGAGTTATCCTCCTCCTCTGATTGGTTAAAGTCGTACACCATGTTGGGAAACTTCTGCGACAGGAACTGCTGGAGGCCGCTGTTGGAGAGCTGAGGGCAGGCTTCGAGGATGGAGTCAGGAGGGGGTGGAGGAGGCAACCCATTGGTCTCAAGGCTCTCTGGAGGAGGAGGTGGAAGGTAGGAGGGCTCCTGTAGGTCCTCCTCCAGCGGGGGCGGCAGTGGGAGAGCAGAAGGACTCGTTGCACCGTATTTCAGAGCGGCCATCGCTGATCCAGGAGCTGGTGCCGCCAGAGGAGGGGGAGGTGGAGGGGATGGGGGTAATAGGGGGGTGTTGTACGTCGCTGGGAGGGTGTTGTAGTTGGGTTTCGTCGTCTGGTTTGGAAGTGCAGCTGGGGGAGCCTCTGCCTGCTGTGTTCTGGACTGGTTCTGGTTCTGAAGGCGAGCCAGCGTGCTGTACTTGATGTATGAGGAGGTAGGTGCCGCCTGGTGGCCCACGCTCGTGACAAGAAGCGGCGGAGGTGGAGGAGGCGAGGGCGGTGATGGAGAGGAGTCCTCGGACTGCACCAGGCCGTCGGTGTAGCTGCTCCTGGAAGGTGGAGTCTGAGGCTGAGAGTGAGGCAGCGTCTGGGGGGGCATCCCGGGTATCTGCAGAGGGATGGGCCTACTGATAGGGTCGATCCTCATCATCTGGAGGGAAAGGGAGGAAGAGGGGAAGAATGGAGGAGGGGTGAAGTAAGACAGGAGACAAGAGAGAGGAATTAGAACCACATCTCAACCTTTTCATCCTGAGACAATCCAAGACAAGTCAAACAGCAAACCAGCACACTGAAGTTAGACCTTCAAACTGCAGGACTGACGGCCAGTCAGACTTTATTCAATCAACCAATCAGTACACTCGGCTATCATGCAATAAACACCTCATGAGAGAACTTAAGGATGCACAACTTTACAGACTGATGTTCCATCTTAATCCTAGAACACTATCAGCGGGTGATTTTCACTGGAGCAAACACATTTACATGATTTTCATTATGTTGCGTTTGTCTGAGTTTCCTGGGTCCCTGGGGAGCTTCAGGATCATCTTTGACGTCTTTAAAGGCGTGGGTGTTCCCCTGCTCCAAAACCCACTTTTCCCTACAGACACGTGTTCGGGTAAATTTTAAAATCCATATGAGCAAAGACCCAGCAAGAGGTGAAGAGATGGAGAAGAACAGCCACATTATGCCCTCCTGTCGGGCAAGACAGTCCCCTGGTTACGCCTCAACACGCCAAACTCTTAACCTTGATATCTTTAAAATGAGTTTCAAAAAATGAACTCCCACTTTCAGGATGTAGGAAGAGAGAAAAGGAGCTTTTCACTGCAAAACCATTTTTTGGAACGAGGTTGTAATCATGTTTATTCCTGCTTTAAAGACCGGCATGTTAACATGGTGCTAATGGGACGTTGTGGGCTTTTAGAGCTGGCCCCCAGTGGACACTCAAGGAACTGCAGTTTACCGCAGGACCATAGCCTCCAAGACAAACCAGTGACCCTCCTCTCTCTCAACCTGACTCTGATTGGATCCTGACCTCTAAATGAAGGCATGCCAAATCCCAAATGAAGACCTGAGCCTGACCCGTACCTGCAGAGGATGCAAAACCAGTTCAAACAGTCAACTCTCTCTCACATGAAGCTTTAACTGCTCCATAAACCGTCTAAGTCAGACACCTTGTTTTCCACCTTGTGTCTGTTTGTTAACTTTCAGCTCACTGTGATGTTTTATGTCTGTATGATTTGTTGGTTAGGTCACTCCATCAAACACAACAAGGTTAGAACAAATCAGCCTTTTAAAACCAAGGGGCCACGATGCACCACACAGATCACATGATCAGTTCTTCATGATGCTGCACGACTCACTTTTCATGATGCAGGACAAGAGAGGTTGTAATCATGTTTATTCCTGCTTTAAAGACGGGCATGTTAACATGGTGTTAATGGGACGTTGTGGGCTTTTAGAGCTGGCCCCTAGTGGACACTCAAGGAACTGCAGCTTTCCATATTTGCCGTTTGTTTTGGAGGCTATGGTCCTGGAAGCAGCGTCCCGCTGCTTCCAGGACCATAGCCTTCAAAACAAACCAGTGACCCTCCTCTCTCTCTAAACCTGACTCTGATTCCATCCTGACCTCTAAATGAAGGCATGCCAAAGCCCAAATGAAGACCTGAACCTGACCCGTACCTACCAAGGATCCAAAACCAGTTCAAACAGTCAGTCCGGATCATTCCCACAAACAGTTTTTAGTGTTTTTAAAAACCACGCTGTGAACATGCCGTCACCACATCCTGTCTAACCTCCACTCCCTCCACTTCCTCCTCCTCCTCCTCCAACACAAAGAGGAACAGGCATACGTCCCTTCATCTTTGACCTCTGGCAGGGAAGCAGACGGGGATTATGGGAAATGTAGTCCAAACATAATGAGGGCAAAGACAGATAACAAAGACAGATGAAGGATAGGACCGGCGTGTTCATACCTCTCCCTGTGTTCCTCTCCTCCAGGCGTCGGAGAAGATGGAGCTGACGACACTCTGCGAGCGGGTGTGGCCTGATGATGTCATCTCTGACACCCCGCTGTCTGATTGGCTGGAGTGGTTGGACTGGGACTCTGGAGGAACATGAGTAAAGAGGTTTATTTTCCAGTACAGGTAATATATTAAGATGTTGTTGTGCCACCGTGATGAGAGCAGGCAGACCTGGGAGGCTGGAGGAGCTGGAGCCGGACTTTATGGATGAAGAGGAGAGGGAGGACCAATCGTAGGCCGCCTCCGTCCTCCTCATCGCCTCCTGGAAGTTGATGTACAGCTGCTTCCCGTACTGGAGGTGGAGCAGAGAGGAGAAGGTGCGTTCAGTGACTTAAAACCTCTGGAATCTACACGATCAGAGATAAGATGATGAGGTCTGTCTCACCTTGGCGATGCGGATGCTGTTGATCCACTGCTGGAGGGTTCTGATGTCGTCACAGCAGAGGTACTTGATGTACTGAGACTTCTTCTGGATCTGAGGGTGCTATTTATAGAAACACACACTTATTTTTACCCTGCAGGACTCCTGGCTTTCTGAACTTTATCAGAGCTGGAGTTAATCTTTAAAGCACAGAAGTATTAATAAATCAGACTAAACAAAGCCTCTCTCCTCTACAGGAAGGTTTCATACTTCTTTACTGAGAGTGGAGACACTAAAAACATGCAGCTGTGTTCTCAGACCTCAGAAACAACAAGAACCTGACATTAACAAACACTGAAGATGATCATGGTTATAACCAGAGGTGGTTTGGTTTCAGGACTGATGGAGCTGCTAGAGAAGAAGGTTTTTATCTCTACAGTTTGACACAAATCTGGAGAATGCCAATCAGAGGTTTCTCAAAGCTTGATCCTTGAAAACGGTTCACCTCTCCTCTGAAAACCTTCTTCAGCTCTGACCAGACTGAACATATAATCCTCTAACAGGTGTAGCTCTTCCCCTGTCTGTTTAATATCTACAAACATATGAATTAAATAAATATGACTCCTTACGCTGAAGAAATGAATCACCTTTAAACTAGTCCTTAAAGCTCCTGTCTGTATGAGTGTTTTTGGCGCCCCCTAGTGGACAAAGAGTCCCTCCCATCTCTAGCCAACCTCATCCTGTGCATGCATTAATAATGTTTCAGATAAATAATATCAATCAGCATTTTATTGCACCTTAATTTTTTCTTCCAGAGGCTTTAATCCTCTTCTGTACATTTCTTACCCCTCGTTAAATTCTTTAAAATATTTATTTTGTTTGCTTACGAGCTCATCCCTGCAATCTTTGAACCTTTGTTAAATAGAAGTATCATGACTCTTCCACACCACCAGGGGGCACTGCAGGGCTACTGATACTAAAACATGACCACAGTGTGTTCCCTCACTTCATTACAGCTGTGTGTGTGTGTGTGTGTGTGTGTGTGTGTGTGCGCGTGTGTGTGTGAGGAGGACCCTGTACCTTCAGCACCATGCAGTAGTCTGTAGGAGCCTTGTACTTGCTCTTGTAGTCCTGACCGTGATAGACGTTAACGTGATCCAGCTGCAGGAAACACACCAGGTCTCTGGACGCCTGCACACACACACACACACACACAGACACACACAGACACACACAGACACACACACA
>NC_048281.1:36865381-36870381 GCF_009762535.1 Notolabrus celidotus
AATCTGTGACTCAGATCAGTGGATTTTCATTAGCTTCTATATATGTATGTAAGGATGTTTAACTATTGTATTCTTTCAGTCTAAGTGTCAAGTTTAGAGTAACTTGATTCCTATGTCGTCTGTGACGGGTGAGATAGTGTCAGGGGAGTAATCAAGGTCTCTCCCCCTGCTCCTGTCTTTGCCGACTTCCTGTCTCCAGAACCAGAGCACAGGTCTTCTTCTGAATTGTTGTGTTCCTATAGTCCAAACATGGTTATCTAACTTTAGTGTCGTCTTCAGAGGGGGATAAATACCATGCCAAGGGTTTTGTCTGTCAGAACTGACTTGGCATTGCTCTGCACTCTCCTGCCTGTGTAGTGTTATGTTATTTCTCCTCGATCAAGTTCTACATAAACTATTTCAATGTAAGCCGTCAGAGTCTCCTGAGTCTTCTGTGTGCAGTGTCCAGTTTGTTGCTGAACTCCATCACAATCAGGACAACAGTTCATTACTTTATTGAAATGTTGTCTCATTCTGATACATTAGAAACGTTAGATGGAATATGATCTGTGGATCTGTCCTGTGTTTTTTAACTTCCTGTTGCTTGTGTTGTCTATTCGTTGTGCTCACCTGTCGCTCAGTCTATATGTTGCCTCATTTGATCTGCATGCAGCTAGTTCAATGATTGCTAGTCACCGCCTGATGTCAATATGTACAGCACTGTTAACTGTTGTCCTGTTGTGTCTGCATGTGTCTGCTTTAACATTTCCTCATTGCTGCTTCCTGGTTGTCTTGCTCCATGTATTTGATGTCCATGGACACTTTCTCAAAGACGGTCATATCATGTCCTTATGGAGCTTTTAGTCATTTTTAATCATGTGGTGCTATTTCTACTTTTCTTCTCTTGTTTGTTTGTTTGTTTGTTTGTTTGTTTGTGTTTTGGTTTCTCCTCTACCTTCTTATTTGATTTTATTTGACTCTATTTTATCTTTGTTGAATCTTCATCTTTTTAGGGAGCCTTTTTAACATCTGGTAAGGGACTACAGATGTAAACTAGCCTTTTGGCTAACTCTGGCATATTTACAGAAGTGTTCATTAATATGGATGCTCCTTTTAAATAATAAATAAATAAATAAATAAATACAATAACTAAGATTTGATGAGTAAGATTCGATACAACAGGATACGTTAGATTTGATTTAAGTTGAAGTTTCGATACAATAAGTTACTTTAGATTCAATAGGATACGATATATTAGTTTCTCCATGATACGTTAGATTCCATACAATATGACACCAAATGTTAGATTTAATACAATATGACAGATGTGATACGATATGTTAGATTCAATTCAACACGATATGCTACGTTAGATTTGATGTGATAGGATACATTTGGATACTTTCCATATGATTCTCTATGGCACAGATAGATATGATTCAATATGATATAATGTGATATGACCTGCATAACCTGCTTTTCTGAAGACAGTTTATGAACAGCAGCTCACACAGGTAACATCATCCAGGTCAGTTAAACCTGGTATTCAGCTCACGCTACCATCAGACATGAAGTCAAGTGTTCTTTGTATTTGTTGTTATTTCCTCTAAATGTTGATCTCAATCTTAGTTTGGTTTTCAGTTTGTTGTGTTCATAAAACTTTAACAAACAATGTCAGAGGGTGAAGTTAAGCACTCACAGTTTTCTCTAAATGGCGTACACGTACACCGACACAGACTAGATGACGCTCTGTGCGGCCGTGTGTCTGCAGATAAAGCTCATGTTGGTGTAAATATCAGGAGACCTGGAGCCTGACTGTTTTTATGATCAGGTGAAAATGAATCTCCTGATTGTTGTAATAAATATCAGAGCTTAAAGAGGAACAGATTCTTGGACTTCATGTTCTTTATCTAATGCTCCCTGAGCTCTACAGCAGACCTTAAATCCACCATCAGGGGATTTTGGGGTTTTGGTTCAGGGTCTGGAAAGGTCTGACCTAAACCTGGACCTGAACCCCTGAGCTGTAGGAGGATTTCTTCTGTCTCTGAAACAGGTCGCTGAGACCGGGACGAGCAGATGTGTAAGTCTGTGTGATGAGACAAATGAGACAGGCCATTGCCAGCCAGCTGCTGTGTGTGTGTGTGTGTGTGTGTGTGTGTGTGTGTGTGTGTGTGTGTGTGTGTGTGTGTGTGTGTGTGTGTGTAGTACACATGTGTGTATGTTTATATGATGCTACAGGGAATCACCCTCTTTGCAAAGAAGATTACCGCTGGGATCTGCTCCAGTCCTCTAACATCCAATCAGAGGACTCCGTGCTTTTCATCATCCAATCACAACATCCCAGCCCTGATCCAATCAGAATAAAGCCTCCTGACTGACCTTCTAACACACACACACACACACACACACACACTGAACATAAACTTTACCCTCGGACAGGAAGAAGCCTGCAGCCTGAGCTTAAGAGCAGCAGAGTCCCTCACATCCCGGCCTCCACTTAAACTTTGATCTGATTCAGCAGAGTCAGGAACGCTTAGAGAATATTTAATCTCCTACAAACTCAGACATGATGTTCTTATGGTGAGATCCAGATCCATTATACTCTCAAAACCAGGATCCAGATCCATTATACTCTCAACACCAGCATCCAGACCCATTATACTCTCAACACCAGCATCCAGATCCATTATACTCTCAAAACCAGCATCCAGATCCATTATACTCTCAACACCAGCATCCAGATCAACGCTAAACAACAACACCAGGATCCAGATCCATTATACTCTCAAAACCAGGATCCAGATCAACGCTAAACAGCAACACCAGGATCCAGATCCATTATACTCTCAAAACCCGGATCCAGATCCATTATACTCTCAAAACCAGGATCCAGATCCATTATACTCTCAACACCAGGATCCAGATCCATTATACTCTCAACACCAGGATCCAGATCTACTCTGAACAACAACACCAGGATCCAGATCTACTCTGAACAACAACACCAGCATCCAGATCCATTATACTCTCAAAACCAGGATCCAGATCCATTATACTCTCAACACCAGCATCCAGATCCATTATACTCTCAACACCAGCATCCAGATCCATTATACTCTCGACACCAGGATCCAGATCCATTATACTCTCAACACCAGGATCCAGATCTACGCTAAACAACAACACCAGGATCCAGATCTACCCTGAACAACAAGACCAGGATCCAGATCTACCCTGAACAACAACACCAGGATCCAGATCTACCCTGAACAACAACACCAGGATCCAGATCTACACTGAACAACAACACCAGCATCCAGATCTACCCTGAACAACAACACCAGGATCCAGATCTACCCTGAACAACACCAGGATCCAGATCTACACTGAACAACAAGACCAGGATCCAGATCTACACTGAACAACAACACCAGGAACAATGATTAGAGTATTATCTGTTCCCATTATCTGCATTGATTGGTGTTAACTCGCCCCGGGCTCACCCGCTAAGCTCCAGCGCTGCGACTGGCGCCGCTCCAAACAGTCATTACCGAGCAGAACAAACCTGCTTAACAAAGTCCCATCAGGTCACAGCTGACAACCACACACACACCGCACACACACACACACTGCACACACACACACCACACACACACACCACACACACACACACCGCACACACACACACGCCGCACAGCAGAGCCTCTCTGGAAAGTTTAAGTTTAATGGACTCCAGGAAACTGTGGCGGTGGAATCTGATGACACGCTTTAGGTGACGCTCAGGAGAAATGACACCCAAAACTGCAGTTCCTAAAACGTCCACTAGAGACCGGCTCCAAAAGCGAGTCAGTCACATGACCTTTTTGTTCCTGCCGCCATCTTTAGCATCGTAGCGCCACTAGCAAAGTTTAACTTCACAAGACGCTCCACGATCGTTATTATAGTGCAGGAAGCTGCTCCTCTGATCTTCCCCTTCAAAATAAAAGACAGGAGAAACTAAAATTATTAAACATTTGACTCCTTTACTCAGAAGTTCAGACATTTTATTTTTTTAAATTATGTTTCTGGGTATTTTTGCCTTTCATGACTGAACATCTGAAGAGAGACAGGAAGTGTGGGGAGTAGAGGGCGGGAGAAGACATGCAGCAAATGGTCGACCAGCCGGGAGTCAAATAGGCGATCTCTGTGACGAGGACTGTGGCCTCTATACGTGGGGCGCTTAGACCGCTAGGCCACCTGCGCCTCATATGTTTACACATCTATTATCTTAATTTTACAACTTTAATCTTTAACCCCCTTTTTCCTCCTTTAGGTGGCGCTAATGCTCCGCCATACAGAGAAAAGCAGGTAGCATGTGTTGACGGTCGGTCCTAAAGATGGCGTCACGTGAAACCCACAAATAGCCCGGTTTTAAAGTGCCAAACTTAACGTCAGAGTTTAGAAAGTTCATGTCCGGTTACACATCTTGTTATTTATTCATTCAGAGAGGAGGACAGAGAGAGAGAGAGAGAGAGAGAGAGAGAGAGAGAGAGAGAGAGAGAGAGAGCGGGGGAGTGACAGGATGGAATCAAACCCAGAGTCCAAGCCCGCCTGTGGACCTTATCTCTACCAGGTAGCTGCTCCACTCATCCACAGCAGGAGATATATTTCACATCCATCTGAGACGCAGACAGAGAAGTGTTGACTGTCACACTTACCTGAGTATGTCACATGAATACGTCACTTCATCATCATTTCATCATCCCTCATATTAAACTCCAAGCTCTGAGTGTGGATGACACAGCTTCACAAACACACGAGACGTCTGAGAGCTCAGACTCCTCTCTCTTCATCAGGGCTTCATATCGTGCATGGAGTCAGGCACAGCTCTCTCTCTCTGATCATCATGCCTTCTCTTACTCTTAAGACAGAACTCATCATGCTTCATGACTCAGAAACAAAGAGGTCTCTGCTCTCAGGCTGCAGATCTGCTCAAACGTTCACATGAAAACAAGAAGCAGAGAGGAGCTGGGTGTGAAGAC
>NC_048281.1:36875381-36892881 GCF_009762535.1 Notolabrus celidotus
TCTATGTAACCTGAATATCAGCACTCACACCTGAACATGTGACATCAGATTTTCTTACACACTAAGAAAAGTTTTGTAAATGTCAGAGAGTCTTAAACTCTGCAGAGGAGCGACTGAACTCTTCCTGGAGTTTGTTTTCTGACTTTATAAACCTGAAGTGGACCGCAGACGGTGACGCTGCTGTCCACGTTTGTTTGGAGAATAAAGGTTCAATTATTCAAACAGAGTCACTGAGGAGACAGGCTCCTGACTGAAACAAGTCTAGACACCCAAACAGACCCCCTCACACACACACACACACACACACACACACACACACACACACACACACACACACACACACACACACACACAGCAGGACTCCAGCTCTGTATTTATTATTTACTGTATTGCTCATGTTTATTTACTGACAGTGTTTGTTTACTCCTTGGTCGAGGGTCAATCTGCGGCTCGCTGAGCTTTTAATAATCCGGCGTCTCGTGAGGAGCGTGCTGCGAGTCACCAGTTCAACCTGAGCCGGTCTGTACTGGGCGGACTGGAGTCCAGTACGGACACACAGTGGGATTAAACCTGGATTTATTGGATTACAGGAAGAGAAAAGTTGTTTGTCGTCAGCTCTGAGCACAGATCTTACACACACTGTTCATTCTCTGATATTATTATAACCTGATAAAAAACAATAAGAGGGTTTTATTTATTCTCTATTTCAGTTAATTAATACTTTAAATTATGGTTCAAACTTTATCTGAAGTTTATTTTATCAGACATGAGAAGAATAAATCACTAATATTTTTAATACCAAATAAAAATAAAGAGACATTTTTAAATTATTCTCTATTTAATTTAATTCAAATTTAGAATTATTTGGTTCTGATTTAATCTTAATCTGATGTTTATTTTATCAGACATGTAAAAAATAAATCACTAATATTTTTATTATTTTTAAAGACTTCCTGCTGAGCTCAGATTTAATCTCTGCAACGAGTTTCAATCTCTACAAATCATTTTATAGAAAGCATTTATTCTCTCCCCATAACCACAGATTAAAATAATATTTAGGACACACACACACACACACACACACACACACACACACACACACACACACACACACACACTGTGTGTGTGTGTGTGTGTGTGTGTGTGTGTGTGTGTGTTGATCCTCTATCTTCCATGTGGATCTTGTTGTGTGTCCTTTAAAGGCCGTGATGTTACAGATTTGTTGTCATCAAACGTCAGCTTTGTTTCCTCTGAATCATTCGTTACTATTCAGAGAATATTTCTTCTTTTTTTAAACATTTTTTTATGTTTGAGGATATTCTCAGTAATAATTGGGATTATTTTTGATCTATTTTCTCTCTTAAAAAGATATTATCATCATTATTATTTAAATTGATTTTGTGTCATTTCATTTGTGTCTGTTTTCTTTCTTTTTTATCATATTGTCATTATTTGTGAGGTTGAACTTGATTGTTTGTAAAAATGAAAACATTTCAGTCTCTTACTAACGCTGATCTTCAGATAATGTATCTGTTAAAGACAGAGTGAAGGTTTGATTTCAGTCCTTGTGTGATCTGTGTTCTCAAAGTTCAGCAGGTCTTCAGTCTGATCCAGTTTCTCCTCTCAGAGCGTGAGAGCAGCAAACACTCAGAGACCGGATCTGCAGCAGTCCCCCTTTCTAATGAGCTGAACTCATGGGAGCATCGCTCAGGGCCACAACACCACATCCCCTCCTCTCCTCTAATCCCTCTCTTTGTGTCCTCTCTCTCTCCTCCTCTGTTTGTGTCCTCTCTCTCTCCTCCTCTCTCTCTCCTCCTCTCTTTGTGTCCTCTCTCTCTCCTCCTCTCTCTCTCCTCCTCTGTTTGTGTCCTCTCTCTCTCCTCCTCTATCTCTCCTCCTCTGTTTGTGTCCTCTCTCTCTCCTCCTCTATATCTCCTCCTCTATCTCTCCTCCTGTTTGTGTCCTCTCTCTCTCTTCCTCTGTTTGTGTCCTCTCTCTCTCCTCCTCTATCTCTCCTCCTCTGTTTGTGTCCTCTCTCTCTCCTCCTCTCTCTCTCCTCCTCTATCTCTCCTCCTGTTTGTGTCCTCTCTCTCTCTCCTCCTCTCTCTCTCCTCCTCTATCTCTCCTCCTCTGTTCGTGTCCTGTCTCTCTCCTCCTCTATCTCTCCTCCTCTGTTTGTCTCCTCTCTCTCCTCCTCTTTGTCTCCTCTCTCTCTCCTCCTCTTTGTCTCCTCTCTCTCTCCTCCTCTCTCTCCTCCTCTTTGTCTCCTCTCTCTCTCCTCCTCTCTCTCCTCCTCTTTGTCTCCTCTCTCTCTCCTCCTCTCTCTCTCCTCCTCTTTGTCTCCTCTCTCTCTCCTCCTCTCTCTCTTCCTCTTTGTGTCCTCTCTCTCTCTCCTCCTCTCTTTATGTCCTGTCTCTCTCTTCCTCCCTCCTTGTTTTTGTTTCAGTCATGTCACTCTTTATTCTTCTCTGTGATCGCCCTTTAGTGTCCACCATCCCGTCTCCTCCTTCCTTTATCATCGCACTGTTTCGCTGACTCACTCTCGTCTCATTATTCTAATTTTATTCTTCCTTTATTCTCTCTCTCTCTCCCTCTCTCTCTCTCTCTCCTCTCTCCTCCCTCCTCTCTCCTCCCTCCTCTCTCCTCGCTCCTCTCTCCCTCTCCCTCTCCCTCTCCCCCTCTCCCCCCCCCCCCTCTCCTCTCTCTCTCTCCCTCTCTCCTCTCTCCTCCCTCTCTCCCTCTCTCCATGGATGAAATGAAGCAGTAACCCAGTTTCCTCTGTATAAACCGGGCTTGTGTTTGCATGTTCTCCCGGGTTGACTCCCTCCAGAGGAGCCCAGCAGGAGGAGGCTGCTGCTGTAAATGTTATGTAAACCTGCAGAGTAAAACCTGAACCCTGCAGACGCTCTGAGCTCTTCCTGCGTTTCTCCCTCTGTCTCTCCTCTCTCTCGGTCGGAGTCGTGTACGTTGGTGATTTCAGGAAAGATATTTATTTTGTGTTCAGAGAAACAAACGCAGAGATTTGATCTTGAAAGGAGCGAGGACGTCGCCTGAGGCAGGAGGAACTGTGAGGAGGAGGAGAGGAGGCCAGAAAACACAAAGTGCTGCTGCAGAGGAACATAAAACATCTTACTCTGTTTTAAACTGAGCAGAGAGGGAGGGACGGCTGCAGGGAGAGAGACGGCTGATACAGACTTATGGATCGGTCTGAGGAGAGTTCACTCTGATGCAACATGTTATAAATCCTCTGATTTAAGAGGTTAGATTTTAAAATGAGGTAGACTCAGAGACCAGAGGTAGACTCAGAGACTGAGGAGAGTTCACTCTGATGCAACATGTTATAAATCCTCTGATTTAAGAAGTTAGATTTTAAAATGCTGGAGTTTTAAAATTCTGAGGTGAAATCTCACACATTGCATCAAATCACTCTGCAGAATGAAGTCTGACTCGTTCACCTCTGATGTTTCTGTGTGCGCTGAAATCCCTGAATATTAAGGCAGAAATATTAAATGTCCTGCTCCCCTTGTTGAAGAGCATGAAGCTTTATGTTTAACATTCTCCCCTTTGAGTCCCCCATCCTAAAACTGCATGTGTGTTAATGATTTCTCCTTTATTTTCAATGCAATTATCGGCTGAACCACTTAATCTCCTGATAATCTGCTCCAAACGATAGCAGACTCAGCGTAATCCTGTAAGAGGACAGGTTTTAGAGAGGCAGATCCTTTCACCACACCTGGAGCACCAGACCAGAGAGGTAGACTCAGACTGAGGACAAGACCAGAGGCAGACTCAGAGACAAGAGGTAGACTCAGACTGAGGACAAGACCAGAGGTAGACTCAGAGACAAGAGGTAGACTCAGAGACAAGAGGTAGACTCAGAGACAAGAGGTAGACTCAAAGACGAGAGGTAGACTCAGAGACAAGAGGTAGACTCAGACTGAGGACAAGACCAGAGGTAGACTCAGAGACAAGAGGTAGACTCAGACCGAGGACAAGACCAGAGGTAGACTCAGAGACAAGAGGTAGACTCAGACCGAAACCGAGACCAGAGGTAGACTGAGAGACCAGAGGTAGACTCAGAGACAAGAGGTAGACTCAGACCGAGGACGAGGACGAGAGGTAGACTCAAAGACGAGAGGTAGACTCAGAGACCAGAGGTAGACTCAGAGACCAGAGGTAGACTCAGACCGAGGACGAGGACGAGAGGTAGACTCAAAGACGAGAGGTAGACTCAAAGACCAGAGGTAGACTCAGAGACAAGAGGTAGACTCAGACCGAGTACCAGACCAGAGGTAGACTCAGACCGAGGACAAGACCAGAGGTAGACTAAGAGACCAGAGGTAGACTCAGACCGAGGACGAGAGGTAGACTCAAAGACCAGAGGTAGACTCAGACCGAGGACGAGAGGTAGACTCAAAGACCAGAGGTAGACTCAAAGACCAGAGGTAGACTCAGAGACAAGAGGTAGACTCAGACCGAGGACCAGACCAGAGGTAGACTCAGACCGAGGACAAGACCAGAGGTAGACTAAGAGACCAGAGGTAGACTCAGACCGAGGACGAGAGGTAGACTCAAAGACCAGAGGTAGACTCAGACCGAGGACGAGAGGTAGACTCAAAGACCAGAGGTAGACTCAAAGACCAGAGGTAGACTCAAAGACCAGAGGTAGACTCAAAGACCAGAGGTAGACTCAGAGACGGAGGACGAGACGAGAGGTAGACTCAGAGACCAGAGGTAGACTCAAAGACCAGAGGTAGACTCAAAGACCAGAGGTAGACTCAGAGACCAGAGGTAGACTCAGAGACCAGAGGTAGACTCAGAGACCAGAGGTAGACTGAGAGACAAGAGGTAGACTCAGAGACCAGAGGTAGACTGAGAGACCAGAGGTAGACTCAGAGACCAGAGGTAGACTCAGAGACCAGAGGTAGACTCAGAGACCAGAGGTAGACTCAGAGACCAGAGGTAGACTCAGAGACCAGAGGTAGACTGAGAGACCAGAGGTAGACTCAGAGACCAGAGGTAGACTCAGAGACCAGAGGTAGACTGAGAGACCAGAGGTAGACTGAGAGACCAGAGGTAGACTGAGAGACCAGAGGTAGACTCAGAGACAAGAGGTAGACTCAGAGACCAGAGGTAGACTGAGAGACCAGAGGTAGACTCAGAGACCAGAGGTAGACTCAGAGACCAGAGGTAGACTCAGAGACCAGAGGTAGACTCAGAGACCAGAGGTAGACTGAGAGACCAGAGGTAGACTCAGAGACCAGAGGTAGACTCAGAGACCAGAGGTAGACTGAGAGACCAGAGGTAGACTGAGAGACCAGAGGTAGACTGAGAGACCAGAGGTAGACTGAGAGACCAGAGGTAGACTCAGAGACAAGAGGTAGACTCAGAGACCAGAGGTAGACTCAGAGACCAGAGGTAGACTCAGAGACAAGAGGTAGACTCAGAGACCAGAGGTAGACTCAGAGACCAGAGGTAGACTCAGGGGTAGACTCAGAGACAAGAGGTAGACTCAGGGGTAGACTCAGAGACAAGAGGTAGACTCAGAGACCAGAGGTAGACTCAGAGACCAGGGGTAGACTCAGGGACCAGAGGTAGACTCAGAAACAAGAGGTAGACTCAGAGACCAGAGGTAGACTCAGAGACCAGAGGTAGACTCAGAAACAAGAGGTAGACTGAGACTGAAGACAAGATCGTGGCGGAAGAGGATCAGACGCGTCTTTGAAGTGCTTATATTCTAACAGCCAGCAGGGGGCGCCTCTGCGGTCTTCCCTCACAGACTGAACCTCCTGAATAAAGAGCGTTTCATTGATTCCTCTGACTGACGGTGACAGAGAGCAGAAGTTAAATGTGGTTAATGTAATGTTTAGTTCATAAAGATGGGGGTATTACCTCCATGTGACCTTGGCCTCCTTCAGCCGAGGGAATCACCACCACCTGCTGACCCTCGATCTCGTTACGGAGCACGCTGTCCAACGACTCCATGGACGAGGCCGAGTTCACGGAAACCCCCGAGGCCGACGTGACGGAGGAGCGGGAGGAGTGGACGATCGAACGAGCCTGAAGACAAGAGGAAACACAGATGATGAAATAAAGAAGAGAAGTTAAAGACAGAGAGATGTGAGACAGACGTTCAAGAGTCATCAAGTCTGGATCAACACAGTTACATACTTTCACCACAGGGGGCGCCAAAGTTCACACAGAGACCCTCTGAGTCTGGAGAGTAACAAAACCAACATCTGCCTCTTCCCTTCCACAGCAGTACTTAGTTAATATAGATCTGTAGTGATATGAGCAGCGTACACACCTGCACAGACACACTGTGTCATTATTTCATCTGTTTTATTTTATTAATAACTTATTTCATCAGTTCATCAGAGCATGCCTTGTTCTTATTTCTGTTGTCATATTGTGTTTTTTTAAACGTTAAATTCTCTGCTGCTATTTTGAAGAGGTGCTAAACTGCTTTTCATTGTTTCACAACAATAACAATAAAGATTTATTCAGATTATATGAAATATTTTGGCCAAAATGTTTGATGTTAAAAATGTGGTGAAATTTGTTTTGGGGGAAAAAAATCCAAAATGAGAAATCTGAAGTAACAACATGAGTGAAAAATATAAGTTTGAGACATTTAATTTTTACATTTAGTTCCTGTAATCCAGCCTGAATCAAGCCATCTTCTGGGATCAGCATAATCCAGATTATTAACTCAGAGTTTCCTCAATCTGAATCAAAATAAATAAAAACAAACAAACATGAAAGTAACAGGACGTCCTGATTTAATCTGATTTTGTAATCTTTTCCCTTTTGCAGAACCCGGTTTAAAGATTTAATCCAGTCAGATTATGTTTGATCCTGGGGCCCTGGTCTCCATGTGTTGGAGTTATAACTTGTTTCAGGAAGTCTCAGCTGCTCCATGAGTTCACCTCGTGTTCACTGACGGTCCCGACTGATCCGGTGCGTCTGTGCTGGCGCTGAGAGGATCCGGGTCGTCGCATCGAGGCTGATGATGAATAGGTGGAGGCGGAGCTTAGAGAGTGTGAGGAGGTCTGACGGGCGGCTTCGTCCATACTGAGAGACGCCTGATGGAGAGGAAACACAGAGAGAGTTAAGATCTTCATGAAATTAGAGCTGGGCGATATTTAGAATTATGATAAAGATCAAATCATTATTTCCTTTAAGTGTTGGTCCTGAGTGAAAGTTAAAGACAGTTTGTTAGTTTGAATCTGGATTTAGTTTCTGATAAACTTCTTGAATCCATCATTTCTGACGGTGTAAACAGGAAGCAGGTCTTTTGTGTATAATTAGATTTTTGTGAAGTTTTAGTTTGTAGATTCTTATTTTTCTCAGATTGAGGTTTAAATTACATTTACAACAAATATATATCAGATTGTCTCCTGTGTATCTTCTGTCTGCAGTGTGTTGTTATCTTGCTGCAGAGTTTCAGTTCACCGTCTCCTCCATCATCCTCCTCCTCCTGGTTTTAAACTGAGTCCTTCATCCAGACAGGAAACACAACCAGCTGCAGCGACCTCAGATCAGAGGAAATCGATGGTTCAACCACACAAACGTTTAAACAGATTTCCTCTCAGCCTGCAGCTCTCAGCGACCCATTTACACTCCTCTACTAACTCTCTTTATTCTCCACTTTCTGCATCATCCTGACGTCTGCTTCATCAACTTCATGTTAATCTGAATCTTCTCTCTCGGCCCTGAAGGCGGCGCCGTCCTGAGAATATCAAGGCGAGCTCTTCTCAGAGTGTTTGTGGACGTAAACAGAAAGATGCTTTATAAATAAAGTGGAGTCATGACATGTGAGGACATTAATTCAGATCCACGCTCTCTCTCACACCTTCTCCAGCTGCGCCGTGATGTCGTCCAGACTGAAGTTGGAGGCGAGCGCCGGTCTCCCATGATGCCCTGTGGGAGCTCTGATGGTGCCGGCAGGTGAAGCTCTGGTGCTGCTGCTGCTGCTGCTCGCCCCGCTGCTGCCCCCTCCCCCGCTCACGCTGTTACTGCTGCCACCGCCGCCACCTCCACCACCAGCGCCGCCACTGCTGCTGCTGCTGCTGCCCCCTGCTGGCTGCTGCCTGCTGCTGCGCCCTGCTGGAGGCTTCTGACGGACCTGAGGGAGAGGGAGGGAGAACATGGTGAGGACTCTGAAACAAAACAACATCAGAGTTTGATATCATCCACATGTGAAGCTCTGAAGGTTCCTGGAACTTTGAACAGGTACAGAATAGTCCCTCTTTTGAGCGCTCTGCTCCTTCTGACTACATTCATGTAATTTCAGCTGCAAAGAAAAGATCCTACCTCCTCAGTCTGAAACACTCAGAGATGATGAGAACACTTTTGGAACATTTTACCTGAAACACTAAAATAACCTCGCTCCAGGACGCTCTCCTGTCAAACACGGTGCACTCTAACATTAAGCATGAGTCCTCGAGCGAGACCTGTCGCCCAGACTGGTCTTTAACGGTGCTTTACAAACACTGAGATCAGGACGTGCAGCCTCTCTGGACCTGCAGGGCTGTGACTCAGTCCCTAATGAGCTGCAGGGTCCATGCAGCTCTCTCTCTCCTGTCCTACCTGATGATTTAATGTGAATAAACATGCACTCAGGCATCGCACTGTTTCTCATACTGTGTGTGTTTTTTAAATAACCTGGTGCAATATCATCTGTTCAATAACTTACCTCACTGTCTGTTCATCAGATAGAAGTGTACAGAGTGTGTTTACAGTTGTGATCATAAGTTTAAATGCCCTGGCAGAATTTAAGATTTCTTGGGTAGTTTCTGTCATTATGATATAAAAAGAGTAAACACAGCTGTTTGACAATAAATGGTTTCACCCAACCACTAACCATGAGGGAAAAACATTTCATCATTCATATTCTCTGAAAAAATCACAAATTCTGCCAGGGTATTTAAACTTATGAGCACAACTGTATATCTGTGATTTTACCATATTTTATTTATGTTATTATTTATTTCATTTTATTTGATCTTATATTATTTTATTTCATTTTATTTTATTCTTTTTTATTTTATTTAACTTGAATTAATTTAATTTAATTTAATTTAATTATATTTTAGTTTTATTTTATTTTACCTTGATTCTTACTATTATTACAGTTATTATAACTATGTTAGTACATTGTTGTATTCCCCTGTCCCGTGTTGTTCGCTGCTGTAACAAAATCATTTCTCCTAATGGGGATCAATAAAGTATTTGTGATCTGATCTTATGGATCTCCTTCAGCTCCCTTGAATCCTCCCTTTAAGGTCCCCTGTGTGATGCTGGACTGAGTGTACCTTGGTGTCGGTGAGTCCCAGCCGGGCCATGCCGCTGGCGCTGTTTGGTTTGGAGTTGATGGTGCTGAGCTCCTGCTCGATGGAGCACAGGTCGGCCATGAGGGCGTCCAGATCCACGTTCTCCCCCTGGTTCAGCGCCTCTGCAGACACACAGAGACACAGCAGAGAGTCAGACCCAGAGGTCAGACCCCGTACCGGAGCGGGAGAGGAGGGTCAGTCTGTGTTTCTGACTCACCGTTGATGTTGTAGATGGAGAACCTGTAGGAGAAGTTGGCCATGTTGGTCTCCTGTCTGAGGGGAGCTTTCTGCTGGGGCGGCTGCTGCTGCTGTGGACGACCATCATCCAGACTCTGCATCAACAGAGAGAATCAACATGCACAGACTCTGGTTCCATGTTTCACATGCTCACAGAGGAACAGACTCATCATAGAGGAGTCTGCAGCATGCAGAGGACACGTTAAAGAGAACTCCTGATTACCTGTGTGAGTTTATCCAGCTCCCCCAGCCAGGCTCCAAACATCTTATCCAGGTCCTGGTCCTCCTTATCGCTGTCCTCCTCTTCCTCCTCATCCTCCCTCACCTCCACCTCCTCGTCTGACAGCTGATCCATCTGAGGAGAGGACAGAAGAAGAGGGTGAACACTCAGCTCCATCTAGTGGCCAAATATCTGCATTACACCTCAGTGCTTCATCATCACTATCATCATGTATTCATTTAAATCCTCTGAAAGGGAGCTCACATTTATAATAATGAGAGGTGTGCAACACTTTTCAGCAGATATGATGAAGTGATCAAAGAAGGAAAAATACAAACACAACAAACCAGGGTGATTTAAAAACTGGTGCAAAGTATCAGAGAGCAGATTTACTGTGATAGAGAATTTAAACTCCTGGATCAGAATCAGCATCACAGCAAGGAGGTCAAAGGTCACAGCATTAAGACAGACTATTCAAGTTTCCTGGAACATTTTAGAAACATCTCTGGCTCTTAAACTGAGACAGATTTTTGAAAAGTAAAGACTCTGAGACGACGATGAAGGGAGTTACAGACGGACAGACTCTGAACACACAGCAGGGAGTGAAATGTTTCAGATTAAACTGCTTCCCTTGAAATGACATGACCCATGGAGGAATCTAACACGTCATTAAAATGATTTTAAAGACATTTTAAGTGTTTTTTTATAGCTGTTTAAAAAGAGCTGAGACATGACTAAGAGCTGAGTGAAGACACATGTCTCTGCCGGAGGTCCATCAGTCCAATGATGTCCTCGTTCCATCTCTCAGAAACGTTCTGATATCATGGAGAAAAACGTATCAATATTTATGAAGCCCACAGATTGAGACTTCTCCAAACATTAAAATCAGACCACGTCTCACACACGCTCAAACACGAGAGTTAACCTGACGTGACATTCAGGTTTAAGAGCAGAATGAAGTTTGTCCTGCAAGTTTCTGCAAAGAGCAAACAATAATCCTGGTTAGAGATGAACACTGAAGCAATATGAGTTCCAAGCAGCATCCTCTCGTCTTAAAATATGAAGCCCATGCTGAAGTTATAAACTGCAGTTCCTCGAGCGTCCACTAGAGGCTGGCTGCAGAAACACAGTAAACCACATACACACCCATTCAAAGACGATCTTTAAATATTCAGGAACAGACGGGTGACGTCACGGACACTACGAACATTCATTATACAGGATCTGGTCAAGACTCATCTTTCTGGTGTTAGTGCAAAACATGCAGTTCCTCAAATGTCCACTAGAGGCTGTCTGCAGAAGCACATGAATCCCATTTACAGCTCATATTAAAGTGTTACATGTTTACAGCTCGTTCAAAAGCTTTGGATGTACCTCACTTCACTGTTCATGTAAACTGTGCAAAGGAGAAATATTTCACCACTCTGTTTCTTGACTTAAGGTAAAGAGTTAGTCATAATCAGTCCATGCACAGTATTTATATTTGCATTTACATTTCTATTTATTACTAATGTCTTCCTTTAATTGTGTGTTCTTTGTGGCTTTATACAGGACCTGAGAAACAAAATGTCGTCCCATGTCATGCAACAGCTTGTGTTGGTATGACAATAAAAAACCTTGAATAATTAGGGGCGTGGTTAAACTGACAGGTGAGCATGTTGTAGCGATTTACCAGGAAGCTAACAGCTTCACATTTACTTGTTTCTTTGGGGTGTAATGTTGAACGTACCGATCTAAATTTGTGCAGAACTTTAAACCAAAGTTCCCACAAAGACAGTTAGACGGGTTTGCACCACACAGAGCATGTTTAGCCTGTGATCACAGCCACAACTAATCCCTCTATCACTGAGGTCTGCAGCCTGGGAACACTCTGTCTCCTGGTGAAGAATAAAGGAGGACAAAACAAGAGGAGGAGACGAGCACAGGGTGCCTTCAACATGTCCAACCTGCTGCTGCATCTGAAACAATAACACTGCATCTCTGCTGATTCAAACACATCAACATCTTTGTATGGATGAGTATTGTGATCATATTTAATCCCACGTGGCTCCGCCCCCTCCTCCTCCTTCAGTCTGGAGTTACATGAATCATTAAAACACAGTTCATGGCGTGTTTCTGCTACTGGTTGTCAACAGAGACAAACTCAACAGCTGCTGCGTGTCTTTGTCTCTGATCCACATCCCAGCTGAGACCACAGTATATTTTCATAACTCTGAGTGTGTGTGTGTGTGTGTGTGTGTGTGTGTGTGTGTGTGTGTGTGTGTGTGTGTGTTATTGGCATCATTAATCACAGCAGCTCCGTCTTCAAAGTGTGTCGGTTTGTTCCCGGCGTTCTTACACAAACACACGCTCAGTCTTAATCTGTCCCAACCTTTCCCCTGGATTTCCTCCTCACGCTGCCTCTCTTCTTTTGTTATGAATCATGTTCCTGATTATTGTGATAATTATTATTTTTAGCCCGGGGAACAGAGCGCCCTGTGTTCCTGCTGAGAGAGTCCAGGGTGAGGAAGTCAAATAGATTTGGTGAGCTTGTTCAGCGAGGACCTTTGGAACAAACTGCTCCTGTTTTAGAGAAAATAACAGTCCGAACGTTTTGGACCAAGACGTCTTTAAAGTTTGGAAAATATGCAAAATGAAAAGTGAGGACAAAAGGACCAGGGTGAAAGAGACTTTAAAGTCCCCTCTAGACCTCTACAGTCCCAACATGCAGGCCTGCTCATCGTACCTAAAGTCTCTAAAAGTAGTATGGGAGGTAGAGCCTTCAGTTATCAGGCCCCTCTCCTTTGGAATCATCTACCAGTCAGGGTCCGGGAGGCAGACACCCTCTCTACTTTTAAGAGTAGGCTTCAAACTTTCCTTTTTGATAAAGCTTATAGTTAGAGCTGGATCAGGCTTGGACCAGGTCTTAGTTATGCTGCTATAGGCTTAGACTGATACACTGGGATCCTGTCTTTCCCTCTCTCTCCTCTCTCTGCCTGTCTCTCACTTTAACTCTTCCTGCCCCATTAAAGTTACTAACCATAGACCTTTCTGGAGTCCCTGAGCTCCCTTGTCTCGTAGGTTCCTCTGGATCTCTGCTGCTGTGGACGTGGTCCAGACTCCAGCTGCTACAACTACTACTATCCGTCTCCCCACTATCCATCTCTCTCTCTCTCTCTTCATCTCCCTCTATCCCTCTCTCCAACACGGTCTCAGATTCAGATGTGTGTCTAACATGAGTCTGGTCCTGCTGGAGGTTTCTGCCTGTTAAAGGAAGTTTGTCCTTGCCACTGTAACTTGCTAAATGCTGCAAAGTGCTCTGCTCATGGTGGATTAAGATGAGATCAATATGTCAGCGCCCATGGAGGCGGCGCTACGTCTCCATATCTCAGGATGGGAGGAGAAGGAGTCAGGGTCCTGGTCCAGACTGAGGTGATTTAAGAGACCCAGGGGGACAGGGTAACCTCTGCAGTCACCTCAGTGCTCTTCACTGTTCTCAAAAATATGAACATTTCAAAGTGAGCAGAGTTTAAATCACCAGGTGAGTAATATAACTAATCCACCTTTTCACTAATCCTCAGTTTCACTCCTTCTCCAGTCCTTACTCCCTTCTCTCCTCACCTCCTCCATCCTCGTTTCCTCCTGATCTCCACCCAGGACACAGAGTGCTATTCCTGGGGAGCAGTTCTCTGTCGCCCCCCCCTGTCCCTAACTGCAGCCAAAACACACACATTCAGACGCACACATGAGATTAGAGAGCAGAATGTCACACACCCACATGCAAATACATTGAAAAACACACACACACACACACACACACACACACACACACACACACACACACACACACACACACACACACACACACACACACACTTGGACACACTGAGGATCGGTGCTACAATTAGATCCCTGTGGTTAGCAAGGTCTGTCATTTAGGCTGGAGGATAGTGCGAGTGTGTGTGTGTGTGTGTGTGTGTGTGTGTGTGTGTGTGTGTGTGTGTGTGTGTGTGTGTGTGTGTGTGTGGTTGGGGGACTGCTGAGGGACTGGAGGAGCGTTGTGAAAACTCTCACAGCTGCGCTCTCGTACAACAATCTGCTGTTTCCACGAGGGTGAGATTCAGGCCGACTAATAAAGATCCTTTCTGTGCCGAAATAAATTCAGTCCACGTCTCATCAGGACTCAGCCCGATCCTCAGACGGAGCTTTAACTCACAGCCAGGGAACACAGAGACCCTTACACTGAAGAAGTCATAAAAATGTCTCCAATAAATGTTTAAAAATCATCTCCTCAGAGCGTCTATGTCAGGAAATAAGAGAGAGTTCATCCTTCAGCTTTGCTACTTCATTGAACGGTTCCTTATCAAGAGGTCACACTGAGCTGTTGATGAACTGAACTGATTTCATATGACCAGTGTTTGGCACAGTTTGAAATCTTCCAGCTCCACTAATCAATAAATCAATCACTATTTTTAACACATTGATGAGAGACCAAAGTTTGTTACTTCTGCAAAATAAACAGCTTCATTTCTTATCTCATTAAATCAAGGATCGTCCATTTGTGTGTCTCTGCAGAGTCTCAGCTTCACTGTAAACAGTTCCTCAGAGTCTCAGCTTCACTGTAAACAGTTCCTCAGAGTCTCAGCTTCACTGTAAACAGTTCCTCAGAGTCTCAGCTTCACTGTAAACAGTTCCACAGAGTCTCAGCTTCACTGTAAACAGTTCCACAGAGTCTCAGCTTCACTGTAAACAGTTCCTCAGAGTCTCAGCTTCACTGTAAACAGTTCCTCAGAGTCTCAGCTTCACTGTAAACAGTTCCACAGAGTCTCAGTTTCACTGTAAACAGTTCCTCAGAGTCTCAGCTTCACTGTAAACAGTTCCTCAGAGTCTCAGTTTCACTGTAAACAGTTCCACAGAGTCTCAGCTTCACTGTAAACAGTTCCACAGAGTCTCAGCTTCACTGTAAACAGTTCCTCAGAGTCTCAGCTTCACTGTAAACAGTTCCACAGAGTCTCAGCTTCACTGTAATAGTAAGTTCCAATCTGGTTTACTCCAGCATCATAAACACGAACATTTGTTTCAAGGGAGTCTCAGTTTCATCATAAATTGCAAGGTACACAGAGGTTTGACTCAGCTTACTGCAGCTTTATGAACCTAAACATTTGTGTGTGAGTCTCAGCTTCACTGTAAACAGTTCCACAGAGTCTCAGCTTCACTGTAAACAGTTCCACAGAGTCTCAGCTTCACTGTAAACAGTTCCACAGAGTCTCAGCTTCACTGTAAACAGTTCCACAGAGTCTCAGCTTCACTGTAAACAGTTCCTCAGAGTCTCAGCTTCACTGTAAACAGTTCCTCAGAGGCTTCCCTCTGGCTTCCTTCAGCGGTATGAACCTGAAACAGAAACTGATGTTCTTGTGATGTTCTTGTTATTAACGGGTCTTCAGTTTGCTGAAATAACTTCATCATGATGCAGATTCATCTTGAGTCTTAGTTTCACTGTTAACAGTAAGTTACACAGAGGCTTCACTCTGGCTTCCTTCAGCTGTAAAAACATGAAAAGAAACTGATCTTTCTTGTTAGTAACGGGTCATGATGCAGATGTTTGATAAGTCTTAGTTTCACTGTAAATAGTAAGTTCCAATCTGGTTTACTCCAGCATTATAAACACGAACATTTCTTTCAAGGGAGTCTCAGTTTCATCATAAATTGCAAGGTACACAGAGGTTTGACTCAGCTTACTGCAGCTTTATGAACCTAAACATTTGTGTGTGAGTCTCAGCTTCACTGTAAACAGTTCCACAGAGTCTCAGCTTCACTGTAAACAGTTCCTCAGAGTCTCAGTTTCACTGTAAACAGTTCCTCAGAGTCTCAGCTTCACTGTAAACAGTTCCTCAGAGTCTCAGCTTCACTGTAAACAGTTCCACAGAGTCTCAGCTTCACTGTAAACAGTTCCACAGAGTCTCAGCTTCACTGTAAACAGTTCCACAGAGTCTCAGCTTCACTGTAAACAGTTCCTCAGAGTCTCAGCTTCACCGTAAACAGTTCCTCAGAGTCTCAGCTTCACTGTAAACAGTTCCACAGAGTCTCAGCTTCACTATAAACAGTTCCACAGAGTCTCAGCTTCACTGTAAACAGTTCCACAGAGTCTCAGTTTCACTGTAAACAGTTCCACAGAGGCTTCCCTCTGGCTTCCTTCAGCGGTATGAACCTGAAACAGGAACTGATGTTCTTGTGATGTTCTTTAATTAACGGGTCTTCAGTTTGCTGAAATAACAACATCATGATGCAGATTAGTCCAAAGTCTAAAGTCAGTCTTTGTCAGGTCTGTCCTCAAGAGGAGAAGAAAACTACGTCTACAATGTTTGTTTGTTGAATGGAGGTGGGATCCATCATTTCTGATGCTGCGTTCAGGGAAGTCAGGAAATCTAAACGCTGATTGTCTTTAGTGACACAGCATCAAGCAGATTAGTGTCTCAGTGTAAATGTTTGATGTAGAACAGATTGTTAGCTGCTCTTCATGCAGAGATCTGTTTATAGAGAGAAAGAAATCCTCCTCAGGTGATCAGGTGTCATCATCTCCTGCTTTTGCTCTCCGTAGACGGTTTTTAAAATATTTTTATTGTGAAAAAAATGAAAAATGAAAAAACTAAATACTTGAAACATTTGGATTTGGGGCTAATGAATCTATAATATATATACAATTTTCCCTTTATGAAATAACTGATGAAAAATGTTAAACTTTCTCATTATATAAGATTCTCTGTCACATTAAAGCTTCCTTATGTGGTCATCAGAGTTCATAGCTCTCCTTTAGAGTGATCAGAATGTGTGGATGAATGTAAATGTTAATTAAACGCTTCATAAAGATAAATAAATACCTGACACACCTGTCCCATAAATCTCTCTGTGACGTGCTGCTGCTCTGCTGTGTGTCAGATATCACTGAAACACACCAGGAGCAGTCTGAAAACCAGCTCTCTGTCAAACTGAGCTGAGGCAGCAAGTCACGGTGATGGGCTATAAGTGCTGCGTGTGTGTGTGTGTGTGTGTGTGTGTGTGTGTGTGTGTGCGTGTGTGTGTGTGTGTGTGTGTGTGTGTGTACGTCCAAAGTAAACAGTAATTACTCTGCAGTGCTGCAGCCACACTCCTCCTGTCTGTCAGACTGAAACCATGCAATCATCCCCCCGTCTCTCAGTCCTCCTACAGCTCCTTAACTTCTCTCCATCATTCCTCTGCTGCATGTTTTTCCTCCTCCTCCTGTTTTTCCATCCTGTATTAACTGTTCTCTCTCTCTCTCTCTCTCTCTCTCTCCCTCTCTCTCTCTCTCTCTCTCTCTCTCCCTCTCTCTCTCTCTCTCTCCCTCTCTCTCTCTCTCTCTCTCTCTTCATCTCCTCTCTGTTTAATCAGACGGAGTGAGAATATTTATCATCTCCCTCTGTAATAAAAACGCCTCCACAGACTGGATGTCTGCAGGATCCTGGACGTACAGCACGATGCAGTCTGAAGGTTTAAACAGCTCACATGAAGTTTAGAGCTTTCAACAGGTTTCTAACACAAGAGCACATTCCTCCTGTAAACACCTGCTGAGAACTGCAGCTACCACAGTCATGACCTCTGACCTCTGACCCCCCCAGAGAGAAAATGTAGAGTTTAAGACAGCTGTAGTGTGGCAGAGAGGAAGTGAAGGAGAGGGATATTTTAAGAAGGAAACACACGAGAAGCTATCCGG
>NC_048281.1:36897881-36908076 GCF_009762535.1 Notolabrus celidotus
CCAAACACTGTTCCCTCAGCTCTAGGTTCCCTAACCATATGTCAAGCCCTATGTTCCCTAAACACTATGTTCCTTCAGCCCTATGTTCCCTCAACCTCATGCTCCCTCAACCATTTGTTCCCTAAACACTATGTTCCTATGTTAAACTCTAGGTTCCCTAATCCAATTTCAAGTTCCCTCAGCCTTAAGTTTCTTCTGTCCTCCGTTCCCTCACTTACAAGTACAATGTTCCCTAAAGTCTTTGTGTTGCACCTTATGCTCTATGAACCCTATGTTCCCTAAATCCTATGTTGTTTAAAGATGTGTTTCTCCCTGGAGCAGAGCCCCAGCTTTATGATACTCTGGTGTTCTTAAAGACGATGAGTGACAGAAACACTCTGTGCTGCTGTTCAGTGGATTTCCGCTGAGCTCACACTCTCATGATGAGACATCTCTCTATATATGTTTACCCTACCTACGCTGCCAAACCCAAACAGCCCCTTATAATAAACGTGCAGGCACACGAGCCACTCCCTCACAGAAAGACCACAACCACACACTGTGTGTATATATAGAGTGCAGATTTTTGTGCACATGCTCCACTTTGATATGATCATCCGTGCAGCTCTGAGCGAGGTGGGATCTGCAGCTGTGTGCAGCTATAACCAGAGCAAGCTGATAACAGGGCAGCATCCCCTGCTCCCATACACTCCCTGCAAGATCCTGGATCCACCGTCTGATCTTCAGGGAGAGACCAACGCTCCCATGTACTGTACGTGTTCCCAAACCTCTCTGCACACACTGACACAAATACAAACACACACACATCACATCTCTTCAGCTGAGCAACAGAGAGACTAACGCATGCTGTTATTACTAACAGGATAGATTACTGTAATGCTCTCCTGTCTGTTCTACCAAAGAACACAATTAACAAACTGCAGTTAATACAAAATACATCAGCAGGAGTTTTAACGAGGACCAGAGGAGAGCTCACATTATGCCTGTTTTAAGGTCTTTACACTGGCTGCTTGTTTCTTTTCTTATTGTTTTTAAAATGATGTTACTGGTTTTTAAGGCGCTGCACGGCCTCACACCTGACTACATCTCAGAGATGCTTCTAGAGTCTGAACCAAGGCCTCTCAGATCCTCCTCCTCTCTTTCAGCTGTTCCTCAGAGGAGAACAGAAACATTCAGTGACGCCTCTTTCAGCCTCAACGCTCCGAGACGATGGAACATCCTGCTGGAGGATCTGAGGGGAGCTGATATTCAGACTTTTAAACATAAAGTAAAAATGTATTTATTCAGTCTTTATGTCGGGTTTTACAATTTATTACTTTACTTTTTACTGTTATATTGATTTAATGTTGCTTTATTATTTGATTAATTTTAACTGTTTATCTTATTTATCTATTCATTCATTTATTTACTTTAATTGATCTACTCAGTGTTATTGACATTATTAGCCTTAATTTCATTTTTAACTCTTATCCTTACCTTTTTAAATTCATTTATTTTAACTATTTATATTATTAAAGGCACAGTGAGGAGTTTTGAACTGGCTGAGAAACAGACTGAAAATGATCCTGATGCCTCTTTATGACCTTCAATAGCAAACAAGACCATCAGCAGCAACACTGACACCTTCTCTGTTGTCATTTTTAATGCTTGAAGCCGTCCTGAGGGGGGTAGGTGTCAGACCAGATGATGGACATCTTGCTTCAGAAACAGCCTTTATTTGACTGTTTTCATGGAAAATAATCACATTACCTGATAAAGTTAACTGTTAAAAGACAA
This sequence comes from Notolabrus celidotus, assembly GCF_009762535.1. Classification (NCBI taxonomy): domain Eukaryota; kingdom Metazoa; phylum Chordata; class Actinopteri; order Labriformes; family Labridae; genus Notolabrus; species Notolabrus celidotus. The sequence goes on from NC_048281.1 coordinate 36,899,658, forward strand.
CAGGATTAAGTTTTTGTTGAAAACACTAATTTTGTATGTATAGGACAAGAGATAAGAGGTATCACTTTGTCCACAAGGGGGCGCCAGAATCGATACAAAACAAAAGTTCCTCACAGCAGCTTTAAAATTAATTTGATGCTTTAATTTATTTTAATTACACATATTTTATTGTTGCATTAGTCTCTATTTAAAATCCATTTTTGTTTTTTAATATTTCTTTCTGTCATTATTTTATTTCTGCTTCTTGTTTCCAGTCGTTGTAAAGCTCTTTGGGTTGCATTTGATTTGTCTGAAAGGTGCTTAATAAATAAAGCTTGATTGATGAGCTGACACACTGATAAATGCTCTGTGTAAACACATGAGAAGAGGATGCTTTGTTTTTCTCTGTTATCAGTTTTGTGACTTAAACTTGGACAGAAGGTCGTCCTAAAGGAACGTCCAAACTGTGAGGCAGACTTTGTTTATCCTCAGTCAGTGTGTTCGGGTGTTTTTCTCCAAAGAAATCCACGTGCAGAAAGTATTTTTATAATCAAATGAAGCGTTTTGTGACCATTAAGAAACGCTCTAATAGCAGAACCCCTCTGACTTCAGAGTTTTCCATCCGAAGGCACATCTTCAGTTTTATAGATAATTCATGACGACAGATTTACTCTGAAATAAAGCTCTTTAAGTTTCTCTGAATCCTCTAAAAAGCCTGTTTGTACTAAAGTGGCAGACCCTGATGTAAATCAGATTTAAGAACTCATTCTGAAGCATTGGGATTTAAACTTTTACTCATGGGGACCGTCCGGCACGAGGCGACTGGGCTCAAAATACAACACATCAAAGGGTCTCGTGTCTCTGTCCACTATTAATACCAACCCCCCGCAGCCTCCTGCATCACTGACACCACCTCTGCTGTAAGTATCCCAGGACCCGTGTGCGCTGACCGCAGGTTTATAATTCTGGAGCTCAACAGTTGGCCGTGGTTAAACGTCGGAGCGTCTGACCACAAAGACATCAAGTTTTCCACTGAGCTGCAGAGGGATGAAACACAAGCAGCACCAAAACAGAACCCTGTAAGAGGTCTGCAGTGATTCATTGTCCTCCAGTCACGACCAGAACATTTACTCTGGAAACCTCTGCACAGCTTTCTAACCATCGCTTCAGTGTTGGTTTAATATTTATGGACCCAAACAGAAGAAGTGACACGCAGGACATGAAGAGAGACATGTTGGACGCTGTACCAACGCTCTGAGGTTACAACAAATCACAGGAGGAATGAAGATGTCAGCTAAAGCCTCTCCAGACGGGTTAATAACGTTAGAGCCGGGGGGTAACGTCTGGAAACACTCGTAATGATGAGAGTCGAGGAGGTAGTCGTCTTAACTGAAGGTGAACTGATGTTTGATCATGAAGCTGTTTGGAAACATTACAACACGTGGCTTTAGTAACTGAATCCATACTTTACACATCTGACCTCAGGTAACCCCACAGCCCCTCCTGATGAATCAGCCTTCAGTGTCTATCACAGACTGTATAAATATGGAAGTAGTCTCCGTGACGTCACCCGTCTGTTTCTGAAGCTCTGTTTTGAGGCCGATCGGCGGCCATATTGCTGCTGTGGAGCGATTGTGACGTAAAGAGGCGGGGCTTTGAGCCTCCTCGCCAACAGCTACAGTGTTCCCGCCTTTCAATCAAGTCATGTGCCTCTCATTGGAAGACTGGTAATCTCAATATCTTCAAAATTGCTGCATTAGAAAAAGTCCCCCCCCTCACAGTGTGTGTCGATGGAGACATGATCTATCCAGACTCCACTGGTCTTTTGAACCAGACTGTAAACATGTTTATCTCTGCTGTAAAGATCGGCTCTTTGAATTGGTGTGTATGTGGTTTCTGGTACTTCCAGAGCCAGCCTCTAGCGGATCCTCCATGAACTGCAGTTTTTAGCACTTCCTCATTGGACTCATGTTTTTAGACCGGAGGTTGCCGCTTGATGTCTATAGACTTCCACCTGCTGACCAGGATCCTGAGGTCAGCAGGTGGAAGTCTTTTAAATGTACCCGGGGTGTAATGTAGGTCTGGTGAAGGGGCCTTTAGTTACTGTGGTCCATCTTTTTGGAACAAACAGCCTGCTGACCTCAGGTCCATCACTACTGTCTCCACTTTTAACAAAAGACTGAAAACATATTTACTTTCTGAAGCGTATGAATGATATGAGGACTGTTGATACTGGATGCATGTGCAGCTACACTTGCTGTGTGTTTGATTGCTGTGTCTGAGGTGTGTTGGGTGTATCTATTGTTTTTCTGTTTTTATTTATTCTATTTGAAAAATGTCTTTATGTTTTTAATTCCCCATGTAAAGCACATTGAACTTACGTGTAATGAAATGTGCTTTATAAATAAAATTGCTATTTAGTAAAGATGCATTTAAATCCCAACTTATATAGTTTGTGTTTTTAAACATGAGCTACATAACAATGTACCGACGTATCCTGCAGAATCTGCAGCAGCTGAAGTGTAAGGAGCTCCATCACAGGGAGTTAATCTACATGACTGGTGTAATCACAGAGTACTCGCAGTAGCTGCTCTAACAGCCTCTATTCTTCTTGGTACAGGACTTAAACCAGATTTCGGCCTTCAGGAATCCGCTCCAGTTCTGCAACAAAAGCCTCGGCGAGGTTGGCCGCTAATCTTTGACAGTAAAGCCAGGATTTGTTCAGCGTTCCAGTCCATTCTAAATGTGTTGGACGGGTTTGACTGCAGGACTCGGTGCAAAGAAGGAGGGACAGTTTTTGGAAATCCATATTCTTCATGACCCGGCTTTCTGCCCAGACCAGTGCAAAAGAAAACCCTTCAGGTCATGCATGGAGTGAAGGATTCTGGGAACCAACGGTGTGGAGCAAAGATGAGTATGTTCAGATGAAGTGACAGTGAGGCATGAGAGATCATTGGTTCTGTTTACCTTTGGTCTCTAACGCTGCTCAGTCCAGCTCCACACAGAGAGGTGCACAGAGTGGGTACGTTCAGTCACCCTGCAGACACAGAGAGAGAACATTTGTTATCACACATGAGCAGACAGAGAGGTGGATGATGCTCCTATAACTGCTGACAGCGCTCCCTCAGCTTTGGAACAACCTGAGTCTAAATCTCTGCTTTTAAAGGAGCGTGCATCTCTCAGGGGAACGCTCCTGTTTGTTGTTTCACTCAGATCAGTGTGTGAGGAAAAGTTCATGTTTGTGGCCTCTTTATTCAGATCCACCACCGCTTAGCTTAGCACAAATACTGCAGGCAGGTGGAAACTGTTAGCCCAGCTCCACATCAAACAACTTCAAACACACACACACACACACACACACACACACCTGGCAGCTGTCTACACACCGAGTGTGCAGTCAGCAGGTGGCACCAGTGTGTGTTTTTGTATCACGCTGAGCCGGCTGGATGTGTGTGTGACCTAAAAATAACTGACAGGCGGCGATACTTGAACACATCATGATCATCTCTCTCTCTCTCCTCTGTCTCTTCCTCTCCTCCTTCTCTCTGTTTTTACTTCTCTCCTTCAGTGACGGGCTCTGGATTTGGATTTGCTGACTCAGGAAAAAAACTGGTGACATTTCATTAAATAATCACAGCTCATTACGTCAGACTCACCCGAGACAGATTCAATCATGCCTCAGTCATGTCTGACCTTTAACAGCACACACACACACACACACACACACACACACACACACACACACACACACACACACACACACACACACACACACACACACACTGAGGGAGTGGAGACGGTGTGTGTAACAGTTAAATATGTAAGTGTGTGTTTAAGGAGTTGCAGAGTGCATGATGTCATCTGTCACATGGATGTGTGTTTTTGTGTGTGTGTGTGTGTGTGTGTGTGTGTGTGTTTGTGTGTGTGTGTGTGTGTTTTTGTGTGTGTGTGTGTGTGTGTGTGTGTGTGTGTGTGTGTGTGTGTGTGCCTGGTCAAACACATGAGGTCACATGCACAGACTTCAATCCTTCCTGGCATAAGATCATTAGCAGCGCTCATATGATCAGAAGCTGACGGCTGAAACAAAACCCACTCTGTTGTTGGGACAAGCACACACTCATGTGCTCCCTGCCTGTTTGGCTCATGGGTACATCAGAACATAAACGCTGCTCATTGACCCGCCATGTGCAGACCAGCCACACCACAACAAGCTAACATCCCAAGCAGCTGATCCCAACATGCATTCAGAGTTTAGCTTCAGCAGTGGTGTGTGTCTTCTGACTTTGATGCTTCTCAGAAAAAGAGCCGAGGTGGTGCACGGCCTCAAAAACACCACAGAGAGTCCACAGCTCAGCCCGAGGGCTCTGCAGGTAGACCACAAGACCACATACAGAGACGCAGAGAGGAGGACTCGTCTGACTGCACCGCTGAGCGAGCTGCACACAGGAGAGAGCGGTCTGAATTCATAAAGGTATGGAGCAATCAGCTGGATGTGAAGTCGTGAGTCAGGACGGAGAGACAAAGAACCAGCAGGAGAACAAAATGTAGGAAGAACCCACGCAAAGAACAGAACCATAATTAATCAGCTTAACTGCAAAACTTTAAAAGATCATGATAAAAAGAGTTGGATGCATCACTTGTGTTCAAAACAAACAGGACTAAGGGCACAGACACAGTCTAATGGTTAAGCTGCTTGCCTCTGTAGAGGAGAGACCGGGTTTGATTCAAGCCTGCAGACCCTTACCCGTCTTCTGGACCTATCCACTCTCCCCTACTCTATAAATAAAGGTGGAAAACCCCCAAAATTCAAAAAGTTCAAAGTCTTCTTTATCGTCAAAAACTGCAGTGTGCACCAGACATACAGAGGATTTGATATTATGTTTCTCTCTCAGACCCTAGCAGCAACAACAACTGATAAACACAGGAAAGCTAGAAAAAGATAAGCTAGAATAAAAAGATTAAGCTAATAAAAATAATAAAATACAGTTTTAAAACAGTGCAAAAGCTTTGCTATAGTGCAATTTAAAATCAAAGTGAGTGTGTCAAAATAAAGCTTATAAAAATAAACTCATGTGAATAATATAATTAGCACGAGTGAGTTACATGCAGAGTCAATTTAAAGATTAGACTCAAGGACTAACTCATTAAGCATCACCAGCCTCTCATCTTGGCGTACATGCTAACCTCTCGTCTTAAAAGATGAAGCCAATGCAGAAGTGTTAAAAACTGCAGTTCCTCAAGTGTCCACTAGAGGCTGGCTGCAGAGACACAGGACACCACATACACACCCATTCAAAGAGATGATCTTTAAATAAACATGTTTACAGCCTGGATCAAAAAACAGTTCAGGTCTGAAGAGCTCATTTCTCTCTCAGCACACACTGAACGGGTGAATTTATTATAACTTGTTATTTTTAAAGATATTAAACTGACAAGTTTTGCCCAAATATGGGCGTGGCTGACTTGATTGACAGGCAGGAACACTGTAGCTGTTAGCGAGGAGGCTAAAGCCCCGCCTCTTTACCTCACACTAGCTCCACAGAAGTTAGGTTGAGTTCAGACTTTCCAATATGGCTGCCGCCGATGATCAGCTTCAGGAACAGAGGGGTCCATTTATTATACAGGATATGATCATAACACAGGACCTCCTTTTGACCACCATTATTATCTCTGTGTGTGTGTGTGTGTGTGTGTGTGTGTGTGTGTGTGTGTGTGTGTGTGTTGTAGGTCAGATTTAGAGTTGTTTTAGAGGTTATTTTACAGCTGTCTGAGGGGACTAGAATCAAACATGTCTGAACATTGAAGTCTGAGTTCAGTCTGAAACGTTGTGTTCTGCCTGAGATCAGAGACGTTTCCATCAAGAACACTTTGACTGAAGAGGAAGCGTCCTCTCTGATGAGACTATGGTCACACGTACAGGAATGGAGTGAGTTATAGCGAGCAAACACAAAACATTCTGGCGTTCAAATACGTGAGCAAGTGATTGTAATCACGTCTGGTGTGAACACGACGTTAGGCTCCACAGAGCAAAAGTGTGTTATTATAAACAGAGCATCAGACGGCTAATATGCTAGCTTAGCTCACAAAATGCAAATGACAGGTTAACAAACTCAAATCTCAGAGATCTCAGATTTTGATTTTGTCTCTTTGCAGACCTTTATTCCAGACTTCACTCCAAGAGGCACAGAGACCTCATTCTGGGTCACCGTTCTGAAAGTTCTTCTTCTGCAGTTTCTCTTTTTTTGTCCTGAAGAATCTCTGAGCTGAGCAAACTCACTTACACTTCAGCAGAGACTGTAAAAATAGATAACTGTTTCTGCTTCCTCTCTCTCTGTGAAGGATGGAGGTCGGACTCTGCTGGGGAGCTTCTGGGAAACATTGACTCAACATCCAGTTCCTGATATCACAGAGTGCTGATGATGCAGTAACAAACAGAGAACCCCCAAACATGAGATGCTAACTCATTCTGAAAAGAGGAACCAGTTTGTACCTGGAGAGCGTTGGTTTGGATAACTGAGGGACTTTTATGGACTCAGAGAGAGACGTGAGGTTAAAGTGTAATAATCATCAGGACGGACTGATGGAGGAACATGTTTCCCTTCGACCATCTGAAGCAGAACTATCTGTCCCCTCCTTGATCCGTTGCCATGAAGCTAATTCTAATCCTGTCTTTGACTCATCCATCCTTCCTCAAACAGACTCAGTTCAGTTGGAGCTCTGCGGTGTTGACATGCCACCTTACACTATGGTCTTATTTCAGGACTCAGAATCTGAAGCGTCATGTGAAATACTTCCTCATGGTGTTGAAACTTATTATTTCACAGGAAAGTATTAGGAACCATTTCAACACAGGCTGTGGTTGACCATCTGCCCTCTCTGAATAACTCTGCAGAGTAATAAACGTCTTTGATTATTAGTTAATCTGTTCACACTATAAATATCACGCTCTGATGGATGCATCCTTCACTCAGAGTTTCCTAACGTCTCCGTGGACCATCGCTCCTGCTCATGTTTATATTTGTGCTCGGGCGTGGGTCGTTGTTTTTAGGACGTCAGATAATGTCACAGCTCGGGTTGTCTTTAAACAGACGCACACAGAGAGGCAGTGAAAGTTGTACAGAAGTAATTTGAGTTTTCTTATCCTGGTAAATATCTCCTAACTGTGAGGACATCTCCTCCTCATGTGAGTGACGCTGCAGTTCTCCTTCCCAGCAGAGTTATGACTCCTCTGTTGCCCAACAGGCCTTATTAAACAGTGTTATGGAACAACATGGCCTGCCAAAACGGAGGCTTTAAAACCTGAAAACAATGGCCTCACCCCTCCATTGTGTCACTCAGAATGAGACTCTGAAATCTGATTTGAAACAGTAAAGACGCTCAGTTATATTGTGAAATCTTTACATACAACCCTGATTAATCAACTCAAAAACAGACGCTTTATTTTGAAGGATCAGAACCACGATGCAACATTACTCCATCATCATGTAATCTAAATATGTGAATAAGAAGCCGACTGAATCCTCCATACTCTTATTATCCATCTTTTATTGTGAGGATATTTCAGGATGAAGCTTTCACTAATATTCACAAATCTAAATCTGAGGTGATTTTTATAGAAACAGTAAATCATCCTCTCTTCTAAAGTAGTATGGGAGGTCGAGCCTTCAGTTCTCAGGCCCCTCTCCTTTGGAATCATCTACCAGTCAGGGTCCGGGAGGCAGACACCCTCTCTACTTTTAAGAGTAGGCTTCAAACTTTCCTTTTTGATAAAGCTTATAGTTAGAGCTGGATCAGGCTTGGACCAGGTCTTAGTTATGCTGCTATAGGCTTAGACTGACACACTGGGATCCTGTCTTTCCCTCTCTCTCCTCTCTCTGCCTGTCTCTCACTTTAACTCTTCCTGTCCCATTAAAGTTACTAACCATAGACCTTTCTGGAGTCCCTGAGCTCCCTTGTCTCGTAGGTTCCTCTGGATCTCTGCTGTAGATTCCTTTTTTGGAGTCTGTTATTCATCCTTTCTTTCTTTCTTTCCATCCTTCTTACTTTCTGTCCTTCTTTCTTTTCTTTCTTCACTTCTCTCTGTTCTTCTCTCTTCCTTCTTTTCTTTCCCTCTTAGTTCTCTCCATGTTTCTTCATCCTTTATGTCTCCTCTTCTTCTCCCGCCCTTTCCCTCTATCCTTTCCTTCACCATTTCTTCTCCTCTTTTTCTTTCTTCTGGTCTCCCTCTCTTCTCTCTTTTCTTAGACCTTTCTGGAGTCCCTGAGCTCCCTTGTCTCGTAGGTTCCTCTGGATCTCTGCTGCTGTGGACGTGGTCCAGACTCCAGCTGCTACAACTACTACTATCCGTCTCCCCACTATCATCTCTCTCTCTCTTCATCTCCCTCTATCCCTCTCTCCAACACGGTCTCAGCAGATGTGTGTCTAACATGAGTCTGGTCCT
>NC_048281.1:36908576-36931076 GCF_009762535.1 Notolabrus celidotus
TAAAGGTGCAGTGTGTATTATTTAAAGGTACAGTGTGTAGTATTTAAAGGTACAGTGTGTGGTATTTAAATGTGCAGTAAGTAGTATTTAAAGGTACAGTGTGTAGTATTTAAAGGTACAGTGTGTGGTATTTAAAGGTACAGTGTGTAGTATTTAAAGGTGCAGTGTGTAGCATTTAAAGGTACAGTGTGTTGTATTTAAAGGTACAGTGTGTGGTATTTAAAGGTGCAGTGTGTAGTATTTAAAGGTGCAGTGTGTAGTATTTAAAGGTACAGTGTGTGTATTTAAAGGTACAGTGTGTGGTATTTAAAGGTACAGTGTGTAGTATTTAAAGGTGCAGTGTGTAGTATTTAAAGGTGCAGTGTGTATTATTTAAAGGTACAGTGTGTAGTATTAAAGGTACAGTGTGTGGTATTTAAAGGTGCAGTGTGTAGTATTTAAAGGTACAGTGTGTGGTATTTAAAGGTGCAGTGTGTAGTATTTAAAGGTGCAGTGTGTAGTATTTAAAGGTACAGTGTGTGGTATTTAAAGGTACAGTGTGTAGTATTTAAAGGGACAGTGTGTAGTATTTAAAGGTACAGTGTGTGGTATTTAAAGGTGCAGTAAGTAGTATTTAAAGGTACAGTGTGTGATATTTAAAGGTGCAGTAAGTAGTATTTAAAGGTACAGTGTGTAGTATTTAAAGGTGCAGTAAGTAGTATTTAAATGACATAATTTAATAAATAACCCGTTATTCTCTCAGCTTTAAGTATCTTAAGTATCTTTGTTCCAGATGATGTAATGTCTCTGGACCCAGTTTGATTGGATCTTATGTAACGTTGAGGTAATTGTGACTGAGGTGTAGTTCTGGCGTATCTGAACAGGAACATTCAGCTTGCCTGACTCTGAGAGAAGAATAGAGGGAGGCAGAGGAAGCAGAGGAGGAGCGAGGAGCTGCCCGTGGATCCAGCAGCGATGATATCACTTCCCCTGAGACCATCAGGAGGGATTACATCATTTCCTTTTGGTTTCACTGCCTCGTATCGACAGCTGCCTCCGTCTCTCAATACAAGGAAGGGAGATTATTGCAGAGAGGGGGGTGGGAGGGAAACACAGGCTGGTGGAGGTCTGACTTACACGGGTATGTTTTGAATCCTCTGGCTTTGCTTTGGTGTCTCTCTTTGTTTCCTAACATCCATGGCTTAGAGCAGGATCCAGAAAACAGCCCAAATCAGAGAGTGAGCCCCAGCTGCTCACTGTGTTCTGCTTTTAGTCAGCTGCACAGTAAAAAGGTTTGTGCCTCTTTGTGTTTGTTGAAGGTTAGAGCAATGTGTGAATCTCATTTGCAGGCCCATGTTCTGTTATGAGGAAGAAGGATACACACAAACATGCATGCATGTCTGCAGAACGGCCCAAATTAAACCCCATTGTGTGTCTCAGTGTGTATTTGAGCCCCATAGCAGGACCTTGCAGATCCCAGGGGTACTCAGCTGCCGCCGTGTAACTGGATACACACACACACACACACACACACACACACACACACACACACACACACACACACACACACACACACACACACACACACACACACACACACACACACACAGACACACACACAGTTCTGTGTTCCTGATTTAGGGAAGAATCAAATGAGGTCTATTTCTGCTCCAAAAGAAACAAACAAGAGGCAGCAGGAAGTTGATCCTACTGTATCTGAATGGACTTAGCATGGACACATTACACAACATCGCTCATGTGGTCCAAAACCTGTTCCAGCTCACAGCTCTCAGCTCACTGGAGGTCCATCATGGAAAGTGGAGCGCTATTCTGGGATCCTTACCACACACCACCGTGGACAACAATATCAGAACTAACAGGATGGAGGTGACGGAGGAAAGGTGAAGCTTTCACTGGAATCAAAGGTTTCTTGTTTTGGTTTCAGATAAATCATCAGGGCGTGCGCTTTGGTCCACAAGAGACCACGAACAGTTCCAGCAGGTTCAGTCTGTTTCTATGGACGGCTACAATCAGTGGAAATGCTCACAGCAGGGAATAAAAGCTGCCTCTATGCATTCACTCTGTTTAGGCGGAGTCACATGTTCCCTCAACATGTTCCCTCAGCTCTGTTCTATCAGCAACACGTTCCCAAACTTTGTTCCTTCAGGGTTATGGTACCTCCCTTAGTATCATGTTGAAGAACCTCTGGGTTCCCTAAACTCCATCTATCCTCAGCTCTACAGTCTGTATCTCTGTCTTCCTTAGATCTATGCTCTCTTGGGCTGAAGTTCCCTCAAACATATGTTCCCTTGATACAATGTTTTATCACCCATATGTTCCCCAAACACTATGTTCCCTCAGCCCTATGTTCCCTCAGCCCTATGTTCCCTCAGCCCTATGTTCCCTCAGCCCAATGTTCCCTCAGCCCAATGTTCCCTCAGCCCTATGTTCCCTCAGCCCAATGTTCCCTCAGCCCTATGTTCCCTCAGCCCAATGTTCCCTCAGCCCTATGTTCCCTCAGCCCAATGTTCCCTCAGCCCTATGTTCCCTCAGCCCAATGTTCCCTCAGCCCAATGTTCCCTCAGCCCTATGTTCCCTCAGCCCAATGTTCCCTCAGCCCTATGTTCCCTCAGCCCAATGTTCCCTCAGCCTTATGTTCCCTAAACCATATATCAAGCCCTGTGTTCCCTAAACATTATGTTCCCTATACACTATGTTCCCTCAGCCCTATCTTCCCTCAGCCCTATCTTCCCTCAGCCCTATGTTCCCTCAACCATTTGTTCCCCAAACACTGTTCCCTCTGCTCTAGGTTCCCTAACCATATATCAAGCCCTATGTTCCCTAAACATTATGTTCCCTATACACTATGTTCCCTATACACTATGTTCCCTCAGCCCTATGTTCCCTCCACCATTTGTTCCCCAAACACTGTTCCCTCAGCTCTAGGTTCCCTAACCATATGTCAAGCCCTATGTTCCCTAAACACTATGTTCCTTCCAGCCTTTGTTCCCTCAACCTCATGCTCCCTCAACCATTTGTTCCCTAAACACTATGTTCCTATGTTAAACTCTAGGTTCCCTAATCCAATTTCAAGTTCCCTCAGCCTTAAGTTTCTTCTGTCCTCCGTTCCCTCACTTACAAGTACAATGTTCCCTAAAGTCTTTGTGTTGCACCTTATGCTCTATGAACCCTATGTTCCCTAAATCCTATGTTGTTTAAAGTTGTGTTTGTCCCTGGAGCAGAGCCCCAGCTTTAATACACTCTGGTGTTCTTAAAGATGATGAGTGACAGAAACACTCTGTGCTGCTGTTCAGTGGATTTCTGCTGAGCTCACACTCTCATGATGAGACATCTCTCTATATATGTTTACCCTACCTACGCTGCCAAACCCAAACAGCCCCTTATAATAAACGTGCAGGCACACGAGCCACTCCCTCACAGAAAGACCACAACCACACACTGTGTATATATAGAGTGCAGATTTTTGTGCACATGCACCACTTTGATATGATCATCCGTGCAGCTCTGAGCGAGGTGGGATCTGCAGCTGTGTGCAGCTATAACCAGAGCAAGCTGATAACAGGGCAGCATCCCCTGCTCCCATACACTCCCTGCAGGATCCTGGATCCACCGTCTGATCTTCAGGGAGAGACCAACGCTCCCATGTACTGTACGTGTTCCCAAACCTCTCTGCACACACTGACACAAATACAAACACACACACATCACATCTCTTCAGCTGAGCAACAGAGACTAACGCATGCTGTTATTACTAACAGGATAGATTACTGTAATGCTCTCCTGTCTGTTCTTCCAAAGAACACAATTAACAAACTGCAGTTAATACAAAATGCATCAGCAGGAGTTTTAATGAGGACCAGAGGAGAGCTCACATTATGCCTGTTTTAAGGTCTTTACACTGGCTGCTTGTTTCTTTTCTTATTGTTTTTAAAATGATTTTACTGGTTTTTAAGGCGCTGCACGGCCTCACACCTGACTACATCTCAGAGATGCTTCTAGAGTCTGAACCAAGGCCTCTCAGATCCTCCTCCTCTCTTTCAGCTGTTCTTCAGAGGAGAACAGAAACATTCAGTGACGCCTCTTTCAGCCTCAACGCTCTGAGACGATGGAACATCCTGCTGGAGGATCTGAGGGGAGCTGATATTCAGACTTTTAAACATAAAGTAAAAATGTATTTATTCAGTCTTTATGTCGGGTTTTACAATTTATTACTTTACTTTTTACTGTTATATTGATTTAATGTTGCTTTATTATTTGATTAATTTTAACTGTTTATCTTATTTATCTATTCATTCATTTATTTACTTTCATTGATCTACTCAGTGTTATTGACATTTTTAGCCTTAATTTCATTTTCAACTCTTATCCTTACCCTTTTTAAATTCATTTATTTTAACTATTTATATTATTAAAGGCCCTGTGAGGAGTTTTGAACTGGCTGAGAAACAAACTGAAAATGATACTGATGCCTCTTTATGACCTTCAATAGCAAACAAGACCATCAGCAGCAACACTGACACCTTCTCTGTTGTCATTTTGAATGCCTGAAACCGTCCTGAGGGGGTAGGTGTCAGACCAGATGATGGACATCTCGCTTCAGAAACAGACTTTATTGACTGTTTTCATGGAAAATAATCACACTGCCTGATAAAGTTGACTGTTAAAAGACAACAGGATTAAGTTTTTGTTGAAAACACTAATTTTACATGTATAGGACAAGACATAAGAGGTATCACTTTGTCCACAAGGGGGCGCCAGAATCGATACAAAGCTAAAGTTCCTCACAGCAGCTTTAATATTAATTTGATGCTTTAATTTATTTTAATTACACATATTTTATTGTTGCATTAGTCTCTATTTAAAATCCATTTTTGTTTTTTAATATTTCTTTCTGTCATTATTTTATTTCTGCTTCTTGTTTCCAGTCGTTGTAAAGCTCTTTGGGTTGCATTTGATTTGTCTGAAAGGTGCTTAATAAATAAAGCTTGATTGATGAGCTGACTCACTGATTCATGATCTGTGTAAACACATGAGAAGAGGATGCTTTGTTTTTCTCTGTTATCAGTTTTGTGACTTAAACTTGGACAGAAGGTCGTCCTAAAGGAACGTTCAAACTGTGAGGCAGACTTTGTTTATCCTCAGTCAGTGTGTTCGGGTGTTTTGCTCCAAAGAAATCCACGTGCAGAAAGTATTTTTGGGATCAAATGAAGCGTTTTGTGACCATTAAGAAACGCTCTAATAGCAGAACCCCTCTGACTTCAGAGTTTTCCATCCGAAGGCACATCTTCAGTTTTATAGATAATTCATGACGACAGATTTACTCTGAAATAAAGCTCTTTAAGTTTCTCTGAATCCTCTAAAAAGCCTGTTTGTACTAAAGTGGCAGACCCTGATGTAAATCAGATTTAAGAACTCATTCTGAAGCATTGTGATTTAAACTTTTACTCATGGGGACCGTCCGGCACGAGGCGACTGGGCTCAAAATACAACACATCAAAGGGTCTCGTGTCTCCGTCCACTATTAATACCAACCCCCCGCAGCCTCCTGCATCAATGACACCACCTCTGCTGTAAGTATACGAGGACCCGTGTGCGCTGACCGCAGGTTTATAATTCTGGAGCTCAACAGTTGGCCGTGGTTAAACGTCGGAGCGTCTGACCACAAAGACATCAAGTTTTCCACAGAGCTGCAGAGGGATGAAACACAAGCAGCACCAAACAGAACCCTGTAAGAGGTCTGCAGTGATTCATTGTCCTCCAGTCACGACCAGAACATTTACTCTGGAAACCTCTGCACAGCTTTCTAACCATCGCTTCAGTTTGGTTTAATATTTATGGACCCAAACAGAAGAAGTGACACGCAGGACATGAAGAGAGACATGTTGGACGCTGTACCAACGCTCTGAGGTTACAACAAATCAGAGGAGGAATGAAGATGTCAGCTAAAGCCTCTCCAGACGGGTTAATAACGTTAGAGCCGGGGGGTAACGTCTGGAAACACTCGTAATGATGAGAGTCGAGGAGGTAGTCGTCTTAACTGAAGGTGAACTGATGTTTGATCATGAAGCTGTTTGGAAACATTACAACACGTAGCTTTAGTAACTGAATCCATACTTTACACATCTGACCTCAGGTAACCCCACAGCCCCTCCTGATGAATCAGCCTTCAGTGTCTATCACAGACTGTATAAATATTGACATGGTATCCCTGACGTCACCCGTCTGTTTCTGAAGCGCTGTTTTGAGGCCGATCGGCGGCCATATTGCTGCTGTTGAGTGATTGTGACATAAAGAGGCGGGGCTTTGAGCCTCCTCGCCAACAGCTACAGTGTTCCCGCCTGTCAATCAAGTCAGCTGTGCCTCTCATTGGAAGACTCATAATCTCAATATCTTCAAAATTGCTGCATTAGAAAAAGTCCCCCCCCTCACAGTGTGTGTCGATGGAGACATGATCTATCCAGACTCCACTGGTCTTTTGAACCAGACTGTAAACATGTTTATCTCTGCTGTAAAGATCGGCTCTTTGAATTGGTGTGTATGTGGTTTCTGGTACTTCCAGAGCCAGCCTCTAGCGGATCCTCCATGAACTGCAGTTTTTAGCACTTCCTCATTGCACTCATGTTTTTAGACCGGAGGTTGCCGCTTGATGTCTATAGACTTCCACCTGCTGACCAGGATCCTGAGGTCAGCAGGTGGAAGTCTTTTAAATGTACCCGGGGTGTAATGTAGGTCCGGTGAAGGGGCCTTTAGTTACTGTGGTCCATCTTTTTGGAACAAACAGCCTGCTGACCTCAGGTCCATCACTACTGTCTCCACTTTTAACAAAAGACTGAAAACATATTTACTTTCTGAAGCGTATGAATGATATGAGGACTGTTGATACTGGATGCATGTGCAGCTACACTTGCTGTGTGTTTGATTGCTGTGTCTGAGGTGTGTCGGGTGTATCTATTGTTTTTCTGTTTTTATTTATTCTATTTGAAAAATGTCTTTATGTTTTTAATTCCCCATGTAAAGCACATTGAACTCACGTATAATGAAATGTGCTTTCTAAATAAAATTGCTATTGCTATTTAGTAAAGATGCATTTAAATCCCAACTTATATAGTTTGTGTTTTTAAACATGAGCTACATAAGAATGTACCGACGTATCCTGCAGAATCTGCAGCAGCTGAAGTGTAAGGAGCTCCATCCCAGGGAGTTAATCTACATAACTGGTGTAATCACAGAGTACTCGCAGTAGCTGCTCTAACAGCCTCTATTCTTCTTGGTACAGGACTTAAACCAGATTTCGGCCTTCAGGAATCCGCTCCAGTTCTGCAACAAAAGCCTCGGCGAGGTTGGCCGCTAATCTTTGACAGTAAAGCCAGGATTTGTTCAGCGTTCCAGTCCATTCTAAATGTGTTGGACGGGTTTGACTGCAGGACTCGGTGCAAAGAAGGAGGGACAGTTTTTGGAAATCCATATTCTTAATGACCCGGCTTTCTGCCCAGACCAGTGCAAAAGAAAACCCTTCAGGTCATGCATGGAGTGAAGGATTCTGGGAACCAACGGTGTGTAGCAAAGATGAGCTCGTATGTTCAGATGAAGTGACAGTGAGGCATGAGAGATCATTGGTTCTGTTTACCTTTGGTCTCTAACGCTGCTCAGTCCAGCTCCACACAGAGAGGTGCACAGAGTGGGTACGTTCAGTCACCCTGCAGACACAGAGAGAGAACATTTGTTATCACACATGAGCAGACAGAGAGGTGGATGATGCTCCTGTAACTGCTGACAGCGCTCCCTCAGCTTTGGAACAACCTGAGTCTAAATCTCTGCTTTTAAAGGAGCGTGCCGCTCTCAGGGGAACGCTCCTGTTTGTTGATTCACTCAGATCAGTGTGTGAGGAAAAGTTCATGTTTGTGGCCTCTTTATTCAGATCCACCACCGCTTAGCTTAGCACAAATACTGCAGGCAGGTGGAAACTGTTAGCCCAGCTCCACATCAAACAACTTCAAACACACACACACACACACACACACACACACACACACACACACACACACACACACACCTGGCAGCTGTCTACACACCGAGTGTGCAGTCAGCAGGTGGCACCAGTGTGTGTTTTTGTATCACGCTGAGCCGGCTGGATGTGTGTGTGACCTAAAAATAACTGACAGGCGGCGATACTTGAACACATCATGATCATCTCTCTCTCTCCTCTGTCTCTTCCTCTCCTCCTTCTCTCTGTTTTTACTTCTCTCCTTCAGTGACGGGCTCTGGATTTGGATTTGCTGACTCAGGAAAAAAACTGGTGACATTTCATTAAATAATCACAGCTCATTACGTCAGACTCACCCGAGACAGATTCAATCATGCCTCAGTCATGTCTGACCTTTAACAGCACACACACACACACACACACACACACACACACACACACACACACACACACACACACACACACACACTGAGGGAGTGGAGACGGTGTGTGTAACAGTTAAATATGTAAGTGTGTGTTTAAGGAGTTGCAGAGTGCATGATGTCATCTGTCACATGGATGTGTGTTTGTGTGTGTGTGTGTGTGTGTGTTTGTGTGTGTGTGTGTTTGTGTGTGTGTGTGTGTGTGTGTGTGTGTGTGTGTGTGTGTGTGTGTGTGCCTGGTCAAACACATGAGGTCACATGCACAGACTTCAATCCTTCCTGGCATAAGATCATTAGCAGCGCTCATATGATCAGAAGCTGACGGCTGAAACAAAACCCACTCTGTTGTTGGGACAAGCACACACTCATGTGCTCCCTGCCTGTTTGGCTCATGGGTACATCAGAACATAAACGCTGCTCATTGACCCGCCATGTGCAGACCAGCCACACCACAACAAGCTAACATCCCAAGCAGCTGATCCCAACATGCATTCAGAGTTTAGCTTCAGCAGTGGTGTGTGTCTTCTGACTTTGATGCTTCTCAGAAAAAGAGCCGAGGTGGTCCACGGCCTCAAAAACACCACAGAGAGTCCACAGCTCAGCCCGAGGGCTCTGCAGGTAAAGACCACATACAGAGACGCAGAGAGGAGGACTCGTCTGACTGCACCGCTGAGCGAGCTGCACACAGGAGAGAGCGGTCTGGATTCATAAAGGTATGGAGCAATCAGCTGGATGTGAAGTCGTGAGTCAGGACGGAGAGACAAAGAACCAGCAGGAGAACAAAATGTATGAAGAACCCACGCAAAGAACAGAACCATAATTAATCAGCTTAACTGCAAAACTTTAAAAGATCATGATAAAAAGAGTTGGATGCATCACTTGTGTTCAAAACAAACAGGACTAAGGGCACAGACACAGTCTAATGGTTAAGCTGCTTGCCTCTGTAGAGGAAAGACCGGGTTTGATTCAAGCCTGCAGACCCTTACCCGTCTTCTGGACCTATCCACTCTCCCCTACTCTATAAATAAAGGTGGAAAACCTCCAAAATTCAAAAAGTTCAAAGTCTTCTTTATCGTCAAAAACTACAGTGTGCACCAGACATACAGAGGATTTGATATTATGTTTCTCTCTCAGACCCTAGCAACAACAACAACTGATAAACACAGGAAAGCTAGAAAAAGATAAGCTAGAATAAAAAGATTAAGCTAATAAAAATAATAAAATACAGTTTTGAAACAGTGCAAAAACTTTGCTATAGTGCAATTTAAAATCAAAGTGAGTGTGTCAAAATATAGCTTATAAAAATAAACTCATGTGAATAATATAATTAGCACGAGTGAGTTACATGCAGAGTCAATTTAAAGATAGGATTAGACTCAAGGACTAACTCATTAAGCATCACCAGCCTCTCATCTTGGCGTACATGCTAACCTCTCGTCTTAAAAGATGAAGCCAATGCAGAAGTGTTAAAAACTGCAGTTCCTAAAGCGTCCACTAGAGGCTGGCTGCAGAGACACAGGACACCACATACACACCCATTCAAAGAGATGATCTTTAAATAAACATGTTTACAGCCTGGATCAAAAAACAGTTCAGGTCTGAAGAGCTCATTTCTCTCTCAGCACACACTGAACGGGGGATTTATTATAACTTGTTATTTTTAAAGATATTAAACTGACAAGGTTTGCCCAAATATGGGCGTGGCTGACTTGATTGACAGGCAGGAACACTGTAGCTGTTAGCGAGGAGGCTAAAGCCCCGCCTCTTTACCTCACACTAGCTCCACAGAAGTTAGGTTGAGTTCAGACTTTCCAATATGGCTGCCGCCGATGATCAGCTTCAGGAACAGAGGGGTCCATTTATTATACAGGATATGATCATAACACAGGACCTCCTTTTGACCACCATTATTATCTGTGTGTGTGTGTGTGTGTGTGTGTGTGTGTGTGTGTATTGTAGGTCAGATTTAGAGTTGTTTTAGAGGTTATTTTACAGCTGTCTGAGGGGACTAGAATCAAACATGTCTGAACATTAAAATCTGAGTTCAGTCTGAAACGTTGTGTTCTGCCTGAGATCAGAGACGTTTCCATCAAGAACACTTTGACTGAAGAGGAAGCGTCCTCTCTGATGAGACTATGGTCACATGTACAGGAATGGAGTGAGTTATAGCGAGCAAACACAAAACATTCTGGCGTTCAAATACGTGAGCAAGTGATTCTAATCACGTCTGGTGTGAACACGACGTTCGGCTCCACAGAGGAACCAGTTTGTACCTGGAGAGCGTTGGTTTGGATAATTGAGGGACTTTTATGGACTCAGAGAGAGACGTGAGGTTAAAGTGTAATAATCATCAGGACGGACTGATGGAGGAACATGTTTCCCTTCGACCATCTGAAGCAGAACTATCTGTCCCCTCCTTGATCCGTTGCCATGAAGCTAATTCTAATCCTGTCTTTGACTCATCCATCCTTCCTCAAACAGACTCAGTTCAGTTGGAGCTCTGCGGTGTTGACATGCCACCTTACACTATGGTCTTATTTCAGGACTCAGAATCTGAAGCGTCATGTGAAATACTTCCTCATGGTGTTGAAACTTATTATTTCACAGGAAAGTATTAGGAACCATTTCAACACAGCCTGTGGTTGACCATCTGCCCTCTCTGAATAACTCTGCAGAGTAATAAACGTCTTTGATTATTAGTTAATCTGTTCACACTATAAATATCACGCTCTGATGGATGCATCCTTCACTCAGAGTTTCCTAACGTCTCCGTGGACCATCGGAGCGATGGTCATGTTTATATTTGTGCTCGGGCGTGGGTCGTTGTTTTTCTTCATCCTTTAATCATCCAGGACGTCAGATAATGTCACAGCTCGGGTTGTCTTTAAACAGACGCACACAGAGAGGCAGTGAAAGTTGTACAGAAGTAATTTGAGTTTTCTTATCCTGGTAAATATCTCCTAACTGTGAGGACATCTCCTCCTCATGTGAGTGACGCTGCAGTTCTCCTTCCCAGCAGAGTTATGACTCCTCTGTTGCCCAACAGGCCTTATTAAACAGTGTAATGGAACAACATGGCCTGCCAAAACGGAGGCTTTAAAACCTGAAAACAATGGCCTCACCTCTCCATTGTGTCACTCAGAATGAGACTCTGAAATCTGATTTGAAACAGTAAAGACGCTCAGTTCTATTGTGAAATCTTTACATACAACCCTGATTAATCAACTCAAAAACAGACGCTTTATTTTGAAGGATCAGAACCACGATGCAACATTACTCCATCATCATGTAATCTAAATATGTGAATAAGAAGCTGACTGAATCCTCCATACTCTTATTATCCTTCTTTTATTGTGAGGATATTTCAGGATGAAGCTTTCACTAATATTCACAAATCTAAATCTGAGGTGATTTTTAAAGAAACAGTAAATCATCCTCTCTTCTAAAGTAGTATGGGAGGTAGAGCCTTCAGTTATCAGGCCCCTCTCCTTTGGAATCATCTACCAGTCAGGGTCCGGGAGGCAGACACCTTCTCTACTTTTAAGAGTAGGCTTCAAACTTTCCTTTTTGATAAAGCTTATAGTTAGAGCTGGATCAGGCTTGGACCAGGTCTTAGTTCTGCTGCTATAGGCTTAGACTGACGCACTGGGATCCTGTCTTTCCCTCTCTCTCCTCTCTCTGCCTGTCTCTCACTTTAACTCTTCCTGTCCCATTAAAGTTACTAACCATAGACCTTTCTGGAGTCCCTGAGCTCCCTTGTCTCGTAGGTTCCTCTGGATCTCTGCTGCTGTGGACGTGGTCCAGACTCCAGCTGCTACAACTACTACTATCCGTCTCCCCACTATCATCTCTCTCTCTCTTCATCTCCCTCTATCCCTCTCTCCAACACGGTCTCAGCAGATGTGTGTCTAACATGAGTCTGGTCCTGCTGGAGGTTTCTGCCTGTTAAAGGAAGTTTGTCCTTGCCACTGTAACTTGCTAAATGCTGCAAAGTGCTCTGCTCATGGTGGATTAAGATGAGATCAGACTGAGTCCTGTCTGGAAGATGGGACTGGATCTGATCCGGTCTTGATGTTGGGTCTTTGTTAATAATAGAACATAGAGTACGGTCTAGACCGGCTCTGTTTGGAAAGAGTCTGAGGAGAACGATTGTTGTGATTTGGTGCTTTATAAATAAAGATTGATGGATTGATTATAGACAAGAACCAGAACTGAACTCACCTACATTTAAAAAGGTGAACATACAGTAAATTACAGTGGCTCTAAATTAGTTTACAGCTGAGCAGGTTTAGATGAGTCCTCCTCTCTTCAGGGGCTCATTCTGAAACTGAAACCACATGACGGGGAAATATGAGTTTATTTGAGCCTTAAGGATGTGAGACTGTGTGTGTGTGTTTGTACTTGTTTATCTGTTTTAGTGGGGACCATATAGCAGGGAGGATATTTCTGCATGGAGAGGACATTTGATTGGTTATTTATCTGTGGTTAATATCAGAGAGAGGTTAGTGTGTGTACTTGTTCACGTCTGACCCGACTTCTTCAGATGATCTTTGAAGAGAAGGTCTTTGTGTTACAGATTAGTATTCATACTGGGTTAGGTGAGGGGTTAGGGGGTAAACTGGGGTCCTCAGAAGTACAGAAAGCTAACATGCATGTGTGTGTGTGTAAATGCATGTGTGTGTGTGTGTGAGACAGATCCTCTCAGCTGACACGCCTCAGGCTCGGGGGGAACAGATAACCCCCACACACCTATTTAGAACAGCTTGCCTCCTGACAGCCGACGGTTCAGCCCCCTGCTGTGAGACCAGCAGACGTTCAGAGACCGGTCAATCATCTCAATCCAGGAACACTGTGAGGATCTACGCCTCCAGACGCCGTCACTAAAGCAGAGGTTTAATAACCACGTCTTCTAACGGGGGATAAAACCCTCAACGGCGCCAGAGCTGCACAGAGTTATTACACACTGATCTGCCCGGTAACAAGCTAACACAGAGACTCACAACCTACTTAACACTGTCTACTGCACTGACACACACCCTCAGGATAAATGTGCAGCCTGCTTTGTTTAATTCAAATGGAGCACGGGCTGCCAGCACCGGAGGGCAGAGACAACAGAATAAATAAAGGAGGAGAGAGATGTGCTGCTCTTTTGGCGGCGTGAAGGTTCCTGTGACTTAAAGTGTAACCAAGAGAAGGAACAGAAGAGTCTAAACCTGGACTATCTGTCCTTCATGTTCATGATTCTGAAACTGCTGAGTGCATCAAACATCTCCACAACATCTGTTTCTCAGGATGTTTCTTTTCTGCTAACAGCTTGGCTGATGTGCGACGGCATTTCCTCAATATCCAATCTGGCGGGGACGTTTGGAAGAACTTCTGCTGACTTGTTCAATTTGTGGACATGATATCCTCAGTTTGGTTTTAAGAGAAATTACAAAGAAGCAACGGACAAGCTCTGATAATAACAAAGAGACTGGACTGGATTAGGCCTTAAATATCTGCCTGTAAATCAAGGCAAGGCAGCTTCATTTGTAAAGTGCATTTCATACATGAGGGCAACTCAATGTGCTTTACATGAAAACATTCAAAGCATTGGAAACATTCAGACAAGCATAAAAGAACATCATTAAAATGACAAATATAATAAACAGAAAAGAAAAGAAAAATTAGAAATATATTAAAAATTACATTCAAATTTAAAGTGAGTTAAAATAATCTAAGATAGGAAGGCAGAGGGAAATAAAAAGGTCTTAGTCTTTGATTTAAAGAGGTGAGAGTTGGAGCAGACCTGCAGCTTTCAGGGAGTGTGTTCCAGATATGTGGAGCATAATGACTAAACGCTGCTTCACCATGTTTCCTTCTGACTCTAGGGACTGAAAGCAGACCAGGACCTGAGGACCTCAGAGGTCCAGATGGTTCATACAGTAGTAGCAGATCAGCCTAACCATTCAGGTCTTTATAAACCATCAGCAGGATTTTAAAGTCTATTCTCTGACAGACAGGAAGCCAGTGTAGAGATCTAAGAACTGGAGTGATGTGGTCTACTTTGTTGGTCCTTGTTAGGACTCGGAGCAGCAGCATTCTGTATGAGCTGCAGTCGTCTGATGGACTCTTTAGGGAGTCCTGTAAAGACCCCGTTACAGTAGTCTAGTCTGCTAAAGATGAATGCATGGAGGAGTTTTTCTGCATCCTGCTGAGACATGAGTCCTTTAACCCTTGATATATTCTGAAGGTGATAGTAGGCGGACTTTGTAATGGTCTTAATGTGACTGCTGAAATAAAGGTCTGAGTCTAAGACTACACCAAGGTTTCTGGCTTGGTTTGAACATTTCATCTGTGCAGATTGGAGCTGAGCAGTAACCTTTAACCTTTCCTCCTTGGCTCCAAAAATCAGTCTGTAAGAGGTAAACAACAGACTAACCATCAGTCAGACTAACGCCTCCCTTAATGATATAAATTCATCCTGCAGGATCTCGTCTTCTTCCAAAATGAAGCCAAGAAATGATGATCCAAAACAAAGAGGAGCTCTGCAGAGTTGGGATTTGCATCATTTCACATATTTCCCTTCTTTCTTTTGGGAGACTAACTCAGGGATCAGCTGATAAAGTAATTGTCATGTTTGTATCAGCAGGAAGCTTCATGTCACGTCCTGAATATTGGCACCAGTGGTCGGTGTCAGAAACCCCCGGCTGAGCCGACGGAGGCAGAGTGACACAGTTTAAGTGTGCAGCACCCCGTCAGGATGTATCCACACTCTGAAGGCTGATGCGCGGCAGCTGCTTCTGAAACGCGTTTTGAGTCTTGCAGAGACAGCAGAGCGAGTAACTGCAAACAAACAACTCACAGAAACCTTTAAGACCTTAAAGACCAAGACCTGTGAGGAGAGGAGGTCTTCATCCTGTGATCAGTGAGTGTGAGTGGAAGGAGACGCACCGACTCGGAGGATGCTGCAGTGGAGTCGGTCGCACTGCAGATCTGTCAGGGAAAATCACAACACGCTGCTTAGACACACACACACACACACACACACACACACACACACACACACACACACACACACACACACACACACACACACACACACAATGATTGAACACCGTCTCACACACTCCATGCAAGGTCACTGAGCTGCTGGGTTAAAGTACTGCTCAGGGGATGAAGAGGAGGAGGAGGAAGAGGAGTGTTCACGGCTCAGAGAGACCTCACTCAGTCTGAATCTAACCTCTCCAGGTGAGCTGACAGAGGGAAGGTCGACTTTCCATGAAGAGTTCTAATTCTCAGTAACGCTGCAGACTCACTGTGGCTCGGTCCTCAGTGGCAATTTGAGACCATGTGATTGATCTCCTGATCAGGAACATGTCAATCAAACTAAAGACAGACAACACGAACTTCACTGTGTGGAGTTCCTCAGGGTTCAGTACTTGGACCTTTCCTGTTCTCCCTTTAGATGCTTCCTCTGGGTCCTCTCTTCAGCCCGGTCCCTGATGCATCAAATCCTTTTTATGCAGACGATACACAAACCTATTTCTCTGCTGAAACTAAGAACAATCAACTGTCCTCCCTCCATAACCATCTTACTGATGTCCCTGCAGACTCTGTGATCCATGTTAAATATTTGTTGCTAATTTTGAGTGTTTTCTAGTTTACTAGCTGGTTAATCTGAATTTAGCTTTCTGTACACATGACCAGGGCCAGTATGCATGCCCAGCCTTTAGCCATGAAAACAGGCCGTTTGTACTAATAGTGAATAAATGGATTAGCGGTCTGCATGAGTCCAGGTTAACGCCCCAACACAGCATCACATTTAACAGAGGTAGACCCCACCATTACAGGGTCTAACAGCAGGATGACCTCACCTGTTAGTCTGTTTAAAGGACGGAGGACATCGTGTTTATGTGTTACCCTTTAAGACCAAATATGAAGACACAGATATTTAGGGATCGAACGAATCCTTGTGAAAAGTCTGACGATGTTGAAATATACATCAGATTTAGATTTAGGAGACGCCACATCATTCTGAGGGAACCTACCAGCAACACCGTGAAGTGAATCCTTCCCAAACCACTCCCTTAACAAGTCCTCATCCTCCAACGGGGGGACAGACTGTGGTCCTCCACCTGGACCACGTTGGTGGCGGTGCTTGTTGCTCAAAGCTGCTTTCATGTTGCTGATTTTATTTTGTAGGTCTTCTACTGAGCGCGCTCAGAAACACCACACGCATTGACCCGGTTCAAGATCTGAAGCCAGACTTTCCCTTCCTCCTTGTTTGTTCTCTTTGAGGATGGACTTGCTGATATCAGATGTTTGTTCATTCTAGATTCTTCTAATCAAATGTTCTTCTTGATCTCCTCTCAGTCACAGCGGGACACCATGTTTGTTGTTGTTTATGTGTAGTGGGCATGCTCAGGTTGAATTTGTTGGATCGAGGTTTTCCAGGAGGTTCCCTGGACATGTGACGTTTTGCACCAGCCTCTCTTTCATGGAGTGATTAGTTAATTGGACGATTATTTTCAGTCGTGCATGCGGCTAACGCTACAGCTAAATGGGCCGATCCATAACGGGACGTTAAGACTAATGGTCCCGTTTGTGTAACGGCTGGACGTGCAGACGAGCCCAGGAGATTAGCCTCTTCAGAACATTCCTATAAATATCACTGTAACATCTGCAGGAAACACCTGAGGCCACATCCAACAGCCAGTTAGCTTAGCTTAGCTTTCACTAAGGATAGAGACAGGAGAGAGAAGCTGGCCTGACAACATCCACTGGACAATTACATTTTACAGGTACTACCTCCGGTCCTTGGTGTGACTTGTCTACAGGTACATTAGTTTGACTGATTTAAATTTAATACACAGAAATAAAAAACAAATCCTCTAAAAGGAACTCATTTTAATATTAAGTATCTCTTCGCCCCATGCAGCCGGTCTGCCCAATCATCCATACCATGTTTCAAATCCCCACCACACCGCCGAGTGCCAACATTAAACAACCCCTCCAAAATAACTCCAGAGACGCTACAGCTTTAGCCCCGTTACACAACAGTGGTGAATTTTCCTTCAGCACACACACAGTGACACCCAAACTAAACGCCTCAGTGTTTGAAAAAAGTCAAACTTTCCAGCGCCTGTCCTCAGCCCAAACCGTTCCTGCCAGAAACAACATCTGCAGCAGGAACCAACGACAGCCTTTCAACACGTGACCGAGGAGAGGGAACAAATAAGGAGAGAAAGTGTGAGCATGTGTTCCTCTCAGGAGTTCTAATAACTGAATGTTGAATAATGTCAGTGTTTGAGGATAAACACAGAGTGAGAGGAGAGCAGAACAAAGCAGAACAAAGCAGAACAAAGCAGAACAAAGCAGGACAGAGGAGGAGTAAGTCATGACGACTGAAAACCTGCTCAGACACATAAGCTCAGTAAACGACACACAGCCCGAGTTATTGAGCTAATCATATAATGACAGAGCAGAGAAAGAGACTGGCTCTGACTCAGCTGAAAACCAGCAGACCAGATCCAGTTCTGACAAGTCCTCAGCCAAGACCGTCTCAGGCCCTGCTTCACCTGCCGTGAAGAATTAAAGCTGACCCGGGACGCTCAGCTCACGCCTCGCTCTGAGTGTGTTTTATAACCACGTCTTCACCCCTCACCTGTCCCAGCATGCACCTGGATTTATCCATGAAAACATTACATTGAATGCATACCTGCTGAGGAGTCAGCTGGAGGAGGATCACAGCTGAAATTACAGGAGATTAAGGTCCTCACATTCAGACCAAACTGAGTTTATTCCTCCGTCAACACAGGAGGAGCAATTAAGGGTTCATCGTGTTGCTCAAGAAGCACTTACTGTACGTCGGATTCAGACTACACAATATCTGTGATGCATGTCTGTCAGATAAGGTCTGTGCAGTCATTAAATCCTGCCGTGGCTCAGCCTGCAGACATGACAGACTACACCTTGGTCTTAGACTAACCAGGTCTTCATATGGAGCTGAAGTCAATATGAACCAAGAAGCAACTTCCAGGGTTTGAACATTGAGACAATGTGGAGGTGCATAAATTTAGTTCAGGGGTAGATAATCTCCCCCCTCTTGATTTAGCAGCTTGTAACAGTAGTCTTCTCTCAGCCCACTGTGAATGCGTCTCTCCTCCCGGTGTTCCGGTTTTAAAAGTGACCCTGTAAACTGGAGACCTTCAGCTGAACGTGTCAGTGTTTGTGGAGTTTACACAGCTGTTGAAACACAGAGGGAGTTCCTGGGAATGCAAACTAGTTTAGTTTTTATTAAGATTTCAAAATATCCTCATCAGATATTTAATGATGGTCTAAAGACGTTTATGAGGGATGCATCCGGCTGAGAGTCTCCAGTTAACAGGGTCGCTGTTTAAACCAAAACACCGGCCGATCTCTGTGATCACGGCTTTTTGAGTTCAAAAGGATTTTAAAGCTGTTTTTTTTTGTCAAAATGTTTTTTTGTCAAAATGTTTTTTTGTCAAAATGTTTTTTTGTCAAAATGTTTTTTTGTCAAAATTTTTATTTTTTTTTATTTTTCCAATTTCTGTCAAATTTCTTTTGTCAATTTTTTTTATTTTTCAAATATTTTTCAAAATATTTTTTGTCAAATTTTTTTTCAAAAT
Source organism: Notolabrus celidotus (assembly GCF_009762535.1). Classification (NCBI taxonomy): domain Eukaryota; kingdom Metazoa; phylum Chordata; class Actinopteri; order Labriformes; family Labridae; genus Notolabrus; species Notolabrus celidotus. Next base: position 36,927,614 of record NC_048281.1, read on the forward strand.
ATTTTTCAAAACATTTTTTGTCAAATTTTTTTTGTTAAAAATATTTTTTTTCTTCAATTTTTTCCAAAAACCATTGACAGTCTTTGTTTTTTTCCATCTGTGATTCTCTTGATTTCTCTTTCTTTCATTAGTTTTTATTTGTTCTATCTTTTTTGTATGTGTGTGTACTTTTCAAAAGAAGAAGCTGTGATTCTCTTGATTTAGCAGCTTGTAACAGTAGTCTTCTCTCAGCCCACCGTGAATGCGTCTCTCCTCCCGGTGTTCCGCTTTTAAAAGTGACCCTGTAAACTGGAGCCCTTCAGCTGAACGTGTCAGTGTTTGTGGAGTTTACACAGCTGTTGAAACACAGAGGGAGTTCCTGGGAATGCAAACTAGTTTAGTTTTTATTAAGATTTCAAAATATCCTCATCAGATATTTAATGATGGTCTAAAGACGTTTATGAGGGATGCATCCGGCTGAGAGTCTCCAGTTAACAGGGTCGCCGTTTAAACCAAAACACCGGCCGATCTCTGTGATCACGGCTTTTTGAGTTCCAAAGGATTTTAAAGCCGTGTTGAAACGTCTTTGCTACTCGCGCTTATCTCCTCTCACGTGTTGATTCATTCTTTGCTTTTACATGTTTTTACTACAGGCCCAAAATTTTCACTTCTTTTAATGTTTTTCTGCTTTTGGAGCACAATTTCAAATTTGAGGAAAATTAGTTTTTTTGACAGACTGCGGGTCAACTTTTTTGTCAAGTTTTTTTTTTGGCAAGTTTTTTTTTTCAAGTTTTTTGTCAAATTTGTTTTGTCAAAAAAAAAATTCAAAATGTTTTTTTTTCCAAAAAAAATTCAAAATGTTTTTTTTCCAAAAAAAAATTCAAAATGTTTTTTTCAAAAAAAAATTCAAAATGTTTTTTTCAAAAAAAAAAATCAAAATGTTTTTTTCAAAAAAAAATTCAAAATGTTTTTTTCAAAAAAAAATTTCATTTTTTTTTTGTCAATTTTTTTTTTTCAAATTTTTTTTTTCAAATGTTTTTTTTTTTCAATTTTTTTTTCAAAAGGATTTTAAAGCAAAGATTTGAAAACGTCTTTGCTACTCGCGCTTATCTCCTCTCACGTGTTGATTCAGTGAATCCATCTGTGATGAAATATAGCACCATCTAAAACAGACCAGCTGAGTCTCTTCATGCTAACAGGCTAACTGTTGTGTTGCTCAGAATGATACCTGCCTGTCCGTCTGCTTCTATGGTGTCATCTGTGATGAATGGCATTCCTCTTTGTGTTACTGCCCTCTACTGGTCTGGTGGTGTAGTGCATTTTTTTCCTCCATACGTCACTGGCCTGATTTACACAATCTACCCCAACAATGGGGGACCAGGAACCTTTTAGTTCAGGGGGAAGTAGTTCTGGGGGCTAAAAGACTGGAGGCCCATATGAAAGAACTGATTGTTTCTAAACATGTTTACAGCCTGGTCTCATTTGAAGCTACTTTCTCATGACATGTTTCAGATTTGAGATCCTTACCTCTTCTGATATTCAGAGTCTCTGAGTTTATTTACAGTTAAAACATCCTCCATTAGAACTTTATGGAAACTCAGTCTGGTCACCTGCTCGTGAGTCATGAACCCGGCCGTCAGCTTTCAGTATTCATCGGCTCAGAAGTCATTGAGAAAGTGAAAGCCATAGAAAAGTACTGTTATGCAAGCATGGTCAGAGTCTGTTGGAGCTGCTGGAAACATGGCATTACATCAACAGCTCTTTATACTTCCCCAGATTACCACAGGAAGAACGGAGGGAGCACTGTGCTGTAAAAAGGGTCCGAGTGCTGAGGCTGAACGGGACTAACTGTTAGACTCAGGCTTTTATCACTTTGCTGACAATCAATCAAGAACCAGAGCAGAATCAAAGACTTCTGATAGAGTGGTCATCTTAAAGTCCTGTTGTAGTCCACCTGGATCACTGATCTGTGGCTGTTTGTATCTTACATCCAGAATCGATGAGTATTTCTGATTTAAACAATCTTTAAACAGTCGGGAGTCTGTATATGGTGTTTTATTTTGAAATTGGTGGATGTTGCATGCGATCCTCGTGCCTGACTTCCTGTCCAGGTCGTTCTTTTCTGTGCAGATTAACGCGTGCTGGGCGCGGGCTCTGTCAGAAATAGACTGGATGCGTTTCTTTAGCTGAGTGGGACACGCTCCTGAAACAAGGCTGAGACGCACCGCAGCGCGCCCTGTGGACCATAGAGCATCGACTAGAATGGGAACGTATCGGCTGTGACGTGTGTGCGGCACAGCCGATACGCAACGTGACGCATCCTGTGGATTTTGGGTTTGAAGTTTACAGACCGTCATTCTTTGCAGCTCATCGCTCTCTCGAATATCATGCAGCTAAAACACAAAGTGCATTCATTAAACCAGGGGGGTCCAAACTTCTTTAAAGAGGGCCACATTTGATGTTGTCAGAATAACTCAGGGCCAGTGGCTCCTACTGAGACTCAGGAATCCTAAAAGTTATATATGAAATATTTAATAACAACTATTTTACTTTTTTTTCCTCTATAAATCAGTAACTAGGTAGTCCTCAGTTCTAGACAAGCCATGTAAACATTAGCAGACTTTATCTTCTTCTGGAGGAAAATGTTTGGAAATGTGGGAAAAATATTGTCTCATTATTTTCTATGGCAGGATCACGATCTGGATTTCTTCTTTTTCATGTTGTTTTTAAGATTTTTCTGACCAGCAGACAACATTTAATAACAAAATAATAATTTTCCTGAGTTCTGAACATTTTTTATTCACCAAATTTTGCCTTTTCTGCACAATTTCATAATTTGGATCTTGTCTTGTTTCCTCTTTTGTGTCTTCTGAACTTTCAGTGTTCATCAAGAACATTTTGACATCATGATAAAAACATTAATATGAAACCCTGTCAGCTTTAAGAGTTCTTGTGTTTCTTCTTTATTGCCGTCTTGCTGAATTCCCAGAGCTTTGTCTTTAGACCAGTAGTCCATGTGAAGCTTTTGAGATGTTTCTGGATTGACTTTAGTTTAGTTTGTGTGTTTGAAAGAAACTACAAATGTTCAGATGATTCAGAATGAGATTAATATCTGTGATATTAATAACACAATTTAAGATGGAAGCTTGGGGCCATAATTAAGTGGACCTTGGGCCGCGTTTGGCCCCCGGGCCGTAGTTTGGACACGCCTGCATTGAACGAACAAACTGAAGTCCACTTAGGAGTCCTCCTGATGAGGATTTGAAGTGTGAGCATTTTTGGAGTCCATGTGTTTTTGAGAAGAGTTCAGGGAGTTTGCACAGACGGTCCTTGTTGAGTGACACCTTCTCAGTAATCCTGAAGCAGGAGAACATTCTCTTCATTCTCTTTCCATCCAAACACGTCAGAGGATCTGAGCCGGATTCTTCCAGGGACAAGTCCACCGCACTGACTCCCGTACAGATATTTTGTTTTGTCATTCCTC
>NC_048281.1:36936670-36956670 GCF_009762535.1 Notolabrus celidotus
TCATGAGACTGAATCAGACCTGAGGATGAGACTGAATCAGACCTGAGGATGAGACTGAATCAGACCTGAGGATGAGACTGAATCAGACCTGAGGATGAGACTGAATCAGACCTGAGGATGAGACTGAATCAGACCTGAGGATGAGACTGAATCAGACCTGAGGATCATGAGACTGAATCAGACCTGAGGATCATGAGACTGAATCAGACCTGAGGATCATGAGACTGAATCAGAGATGTTGGACCTCTGACGGTTTTAAGATCTAAACTGAAACTCTGCCTTCTTTCTTCTTTATAAAATCTCTGCCCACGCTCTGTCTTCTGTTTGTTTCCCAGGTTTCCTCGTCCTCTGACCACGTCACCGAGACTAAGAGAGGAATGTTCTCTACAGCTTTTCCAAATACATGCCCGACCTTTGACCCCTGAGATTTGTGAGGGTTTCCCTGCTGCTGCAACAACAACAGAAACAGAAACCAGTGAGATCTGAACGTCTCTTCAGATTCAGCCAGAGAGTTTAAATAAAGTGAAAAAGCTCCTTTTACTGTGGAGCTGTTTGTGCGTGGTGTTAACTTTACAGAGTCATTATCTGTACGGAGACCAGGGAGTCTGGAGTTAGGTTACCTCATCTGGATACTGCATTAATGCTGTGTGTGTGCGTGTGTGTGTGTGTGTGTGTGTGTGTGTGTGTGTGTGTGTGTGTGTGTGTGTGTGAGGGAGGGAGGGACTCGTACAGGCTGAGTCATAGCATTCAGCTGCCAGTCGACTGTTTCAACAACAAACAGCAGAAAAAAGTCTTTATTGTTATCAACACACACACACACACACACACACACACACACACACACACACACACACACACACACACACACACACACCCAGATGACATTAAGATCAAATAAAGTGAGCCCTCAGTATCAGTCAGCCTGCACACATGTTGAAATCACCATGTGTGCTTTAAATGACCTCAAACGTCCTCACACTGTAAATCCAAACCTGCTGCTCTTTTATCCTCTCCTCTTCTAGTCTTTTCATCGTCTATAAAACATCACTCCATCATTTCCTCATCATCATTCTTTGTTATATTCTCCTATATTTCACTGTAATAAAAAATAATGCTTCATAATATATTTTTGTTTTGATATTTTTGCTTTTATGGTCCTTTATTCTCAATTTAATGCATCTTTATTTCTATATCACCTTCTATACATCCAAGCATTCAGCACAAAGAGCTTCTCTAAGGAACAGAGAGACAGGAAACAACAGGAAGTGATAAAAGTAGAAAATAAAGTGATCAAATCAATGAAATCTAATCAGAGCAATAAAGTAAAATTATTACGATGAAATCAATCAAATAAAATCAGAAAAACAACTCAAAAATAAAATAGAATTTAATAAGATAGAATAAAATAAAATAAATACATTCATTGTCCATTTTTGATATTTTTTAAATGTTCTCAGTCTCTAAAAACATATTTAATCATGACTTTATGGATCCTGTTTGAAGCACTCTGAGTTGCTGTAAGGTAGACGTGTTTAAATACTGTAACTCTTTTACCCATCATGCATCTCTCTCCTGCCGGACGTTTCATCCTCGATCTAATCATTTTAAATATTTCATTTCCAGCTCCCAAAAATTTAACTCCAGGGATTTTTCTCTCTTTCCACGAGCTCCCCGTGAAAACTTAATCCAGGATCTAATCTCCACCTGACTGAAACTGGGTCATTTCATCACCGTTCATGTTAATGTGGACGTTTAATCTACCTCTGCTGGTCAGCTGGACGGCGTGGAGGCTCTTTGGTGATCTCTGCGTTATGAGGGTCTGAAACTCCTGAGGATTAAAGCTCTGAAGCTTCAGCGTCGGCGGGCGCCATATTGGAAAGTCTGAACTGAACCTAACTTCTGTTGAGCTAGTGTGAGGTAAAGAGGCGGGGCTTTAGCCTCCTCGCTAACAGCTACAGTGTTCCCACCTGTCAATCAAGTCAGTCACGCCCTTATTTGGGCAAAACTGGAAAATGTAATATCTTTAAAAATAACGAGTTATAATAAATTCACCCTGATAAAGGAATGAGCTCTTCAGACCTAAACTGTGTTTTGATCCAGGCTGTAAACATGTTTATTCTAAAGATCGTCTCTTTGAATGGGTGTGTATGTGGTTTCAGGTGTTCCTGCAGCCAGCCTCTAGTGGACGCTGGAGGAACTGCAGTTTATAACACTTTAGCATGAGCTTCATATTGTAAGACCGGAGGTTGCTGCTTGGGGACACCGACATCATGCTGATGTTGTGTTAAATGTAGAAGTATGAGGCGGGGTCACAAAAGTCAACTCAAATACAGATGTTTTTAAAAACTGACGTCCTAAGCAGGCCAGGCCAGTAGGTGGCGCTACAGCGTTCTTTTTAAAGTGCACAGAGTGGAGAATTAAAACCTGTTGAACTTGATGTATTTATTCACCGTTGCTCTGCGGTGTCACGATGAAGAACAGACGTTTCCTTCTAAACATGAAGTTAAACCTGACAGTATGAGCAGACGTAAACACAGCGGCAGTCTGAGGAGACGTTCAAACAACAATACACAAGATAAAGTCATGATGTCAGCGTTTCCCACAGTCTGTGTTTTCACTGTCCTCACACAAACTGAGCTTTCTGAAATCTTCACTCTTAGGAAGACGTTTTTAAAAACCTCAGTTTGACCTTAAACTCTGTGGAGGAAGGAGACCACGGACACGTTTCATACAGTCCAGCATCTCTCTCTCTACTCACACTGCTCTGTGTTGTTGTTGTTGTTGTTGTTGTTGTTGTTGTTATCATCATTGGGGATAACTCATCATGGAGTCAGATCAATGCACTGACCGGCACTCATGCAGACACCTGACACCACATTAAGAGGATGATACTGTAGTGTGTTCGATATAAGAACTACTCTCTGTGCCCTCCTCTCTCTCTGTTTGTTGTTGTTTCAAAATACTATCAAAGGAAGAGAGCACAGACAAGCACAGACTGACTGAAGCTCACACACACACACACACACACACACACACACACACACACACACATCTCCAGTGTCCTGCTCCAGCACTGATGCTGTTTAATGTGAGAGTCTGCAGGTTTAACACTGACACAGCAAAACAGACCAACACACAACACTGCTGCATTACACTACACACTACACACTACACACACACACTACACACAACACTACACACCACACACAACGTGCAACACATTACAACACTGTAGATAAGAGCTGTTCACCAAAACTCTGAGCTCACACCGCTAAACTTTCCCCCTCACTGCAGACATGAACACATGAACACATGGACACATGGACACATGGACACATGGACACATGAACACATGAACACATGGACACATGGCACCCCTAAGTTTGTGAATCACTGACACATGTAAGCATCTATCTTGACCCAGTTAAAGATAACAGACTTGTGACATGTGTAAAGATGTTAATATTCTGCATGCTTTCTTGCAGTGATGGATGTTTTTTGCACTCAGTGATGTGTTCATGGAGTCTCAGGATGAAGAGTAAACAGCTGTAACACTCTCACAGCAGACATAATGAAGGTTCTGCAGGACGGTGTGTTTAATGTCTAAATGTTCTGATGCACTGAGGATGAAACGAGTCAAACCGTCACAGCTGTATCAAACTAACAGGGACTGAAGATGGAGGCCTGCAGTGTCCCTCTGAAGCAGATGTTTCTCTCTCCCTCCTCACACCCCCTCTGTCTCTCTCACCCCCGGGACAAGAAGGAATTTCCTGACGAAAAAAGGAGGGATGACTTTTCCATACGCTCGGCACAAAGAAGGAAAAGTCTCAGAGAAAACAGACGGACGGAGAGAGAGAGAGAACAACAACATCAGATGGTGACCAGGTTTGACCTCCAGAAGAGAGTAATGTGACAAACGGCTCCGGAGCAGCTGATACAGATGTAAGGAGAGCGTTCAGTCTGATGTTTACACGAGGACGGCAGAGCTGCCAGAGGAAGCACACATGATGCATGTCCTTTACAGCTGCAGGCCAGTCTGCTGCACAGACCTGCAACCAGTCCAGGAACAGGGATTCAACAAGACCTGCAACCAGTCCAGGAGCAGGGATTCAACAAGACCTGCAACCAGTCCAGGAACAGGGATTCAACAAGACCTGCAACCAGTCCAGGAACAGGGATTCAACAAGACCTGCAACCAGTCCAGGAACAGGGATTCAACAAGACCTGCAACCAGTCCAGGAACAGGGATTCAACAAGACCTGCAACCAGTCCAGAAACAGGGATTCAACAAGACCTGCAACCAGTCCAGGAACAGGGATTCAACAAGACCTGCAACCAGTCCAGAAACAGGGATTCAACAAGACCTGCAACCAGTCCAGGAACAGGGATTCAACAAGACCTGCAACCAGTCCAGGAACAGGGATTCAACAAGACCTGCAACCAGTCCAGGAACAGGGATTCAATAAGACCTGCAACCAGTCCAGGAACAGGGATTCAATAAGACCTGCAACCAGTCCAGGAACAGGGATTCAACAAGACCTGCAACCAGTCCAGGAACAGGGATTCAATAAGACCTGCAACCAGTCCAGGAACAGGGATTCAACAAGACCTGCAACCAGTCCAGGAACAGGGATTCAACAAGACCTGCAACCAGTTCAGGAACAGGGATTCAACAAGACCTGCAACCAGTCCAGAAACAGGGATTCAACAAGACCTGCAACCAGTCCAGAAACAGGGATTCAACAAGACCTGCAACCAGTCCAGGAACAGGGATTCAACAAGACCTGCAACCAGTCCAGGAACAGGGATTCAACAAGACCTGCAACCAGTCCAGGAACAGGGATTCAACAAACTGAAACTTCAGTTTTTAATACCTGCTCTTCTTTAAGTTCACCACCAAACTAAACTTGTCCGTCAGCTTCATCACACAGCAGGTATGAGGACACAGGATGGAGGTGCTGATTCTGTCTCTACTCTTCTTGCTTCAGCTTCTCCTGCAGAAAACTAGCTCCTCTTTACATCCAACACTTTGCAAAACTCAACTTTCAGCTAAGTGAAACACAGAAAGCTAACAGAGAAGGATCCTCTCTCTGCTCTGAGGTGTGATCAGGTCACTCTTTTGTCTCTTTATGACACATAAACCCTCAGAAGATGAGCTCTAGTTACAGCCAGAGTCCTGATTCTTGACCTCTCACGTGCTCCTGTAGAAGAGTTAAATCCATCATGGTTCAGTAAAGACAGAGTCTTTGAGTTCATGGTTCCTGTTCACAGTGTTCCTGGTACAGAGCTCACAGCTGCAGAGCATTAAGACGACGTGTTGACGGGGATGAAACAGCTGCATGAGAACACGAAGCAGAGCCGGCTTTATTAAACTCTAAATGTTTGTTTGTTTGTTTGTTTGTCTCAGTAGCATTCCTGTCACAGTCTGACTGTCGTTAGCTGGATCCAGTCTTTTATGATTTCCTGTTTGTGCAAAATATTTCTTTTGATCCAAAAAAAACAGAAGAAGAAAAATTATGAGTTCAGACTTTTTAACTGCAGAGTGGAGCTGAAATCAGCAGATATCATGAAACATGTTCCACCACAACGACTTTACAAACAAGCTGCACATGGAGGCAGGACACTCCTCCTGAGGCTGGAGCTCTCTGTGAGGATCTGAACATGAAGTCTGAGGATCTGAACATGAAGTCTGAGGATCTGAACATGAAGTCTGAGGATCTGAACATGAAGTATGAGAATCTGAACATGAAGTCTGAGGATCTGAACATGAAGTCTCAGGATCTGAACATGAAGTCTGAGGATCTGAACATGAAGTCTGATGAACATGAAGTCTGAGGATCTGAACATGAAGTCTGAGGATCTGAACATGAAGTATGAGAATCTGAACATGAAGTCTGAGGATCTGAACATGAAGTCTGATGAACATGAAGTCTGAGGATCTGAACATGAAGTCTGAGGATCTGAACATGAAGTCTGAGGATCTGAACATGAAGTCTGAGGATCTGAACATGAAGTCTGAGGATCTGAACATGAAGTATGAGAATCTGAACATGAAGTCTGAGGATCTGAACATGAAGTCTGATGAACATGAAGTCTGAGGATCTGAACATGAAGTCTCAGGATCTGAACATGAAGTGAGAGGAAGAAACCTTCACAGGCCGGAGCAGAGGATGGAGGCAGGATGCTTCAGCGGTGTAATGAGCGAGAAAGCTCCCAACAGTTACAGGACATTCAAAAACTGAACAATGTTCCTGAGAGAGCTTTGATTAATAATAATAATAATAATAATAATAATAATAATAATAATAATAATAATAAAGAATATTATTATTATCATTATCATTATTATTATTATGTATATAATAATTATTATTATTATTATTAGTAGTAGTAATAGTAAAATTATTATTATAAAAAATTATATTAATTACAGTACATTAATAATAATAAGAAATAATGATAAGAAACAATAATAATACAATAATACAAATAAAATAATGACATAATATTTAAAATAAATAGATAATAATGATAATAATTATAGACAATGATAAGAAAGAAAATATTAATAATAACAATAATATAATGAGATAATAATAATAATATTTAAAAATATAATAATAATAATAATAATAATAATAATAATAATGTTATATTTCAGACCCACATTCTGATCTTTTCTTGAATCTGAACATCATCAAATCTTGAATCTAGGTCAGACCCCCTCAGGACGGACCCAGTCTGCTGTTCAGACAGGAAAAGGTTCAAACTGTCTGAGAACCATTCACACTGTGTTCAATAGAGCCGAGCGATACGGCCTCAAATCAATCCCACCGCTAACTGATGGTTTTACCTCAGTCAGTGATTATTGAAGGATCCTTTGGTTTTGGTTTTGGATTTTTGCCCTCATGTTTCATCGACACAGTTTGTACTGAGCATCAATGATCACATAGACCTTTCTGGAGTCCCTGAGCTCCCTTGTCTCGTAGGTTCCTCTGGATCTCTGCTGCTGTGGACGTGGTCCAGACTCCAGCTGCTACAACTACTACTATCCGTCTCCCCACTATCATCTCTCTCTCTTCATCTCCCTCTATCCCTCTCTCCAACACGGTCTCAGCAGGTGTGTGTCTAACATGAGTCTGGTCCTGCTGGAGGTTTCTGCCTGTTAAAGGAAGTTTGTCCTTGCCACTGTAACATATCACATCTTTAAACACACGTTGGAGGTGTTCTCCTCATGCTGTCTGTATGTGATGCTCTCTGAAGGTCTGTAAGAGGCTCATGGAGTCAGAGACAGTCTTCCTTCTGCTCATTCAGAGTGTGGATGTGAGCTGGCCCGGCGTCTGACATGATGATAGTGAAGGAGAGAACTCTGTGTGGAGATGCTTCATGCTTTCCATCCACTAAACATCTGAACCCACAGTCCCTCTTTCTCTCCTTCCTGACCTGCTCTGCACAGATCACCAGAGAGGAGGATCCAAAGGATGAGCACAAACCAGCAGTGAGAATAATGGATGAGAGGACCGGGACCCTGGAGGTCTCAGACACGGAGCTCAGGCTGAGTGGCTCGTTGGATGAGGTGGAGGCGGACCGGCGTTGAAGTAGGGCAGGAGGGAATTTTTATACTCCAGTTAACCCTCAACACCACGGGGAGACTCTGGATCCTCCTGCCCCACTTTACTGCACGCGAGCGTGTTCCAGAGGAGGGACGTCTCAAGTCTGTCTGAATGATTACACTGCAGCTCTGACAGACCGGTCTCTAAGACCCTCCATAGCTACTGTCAGAGAGGACTCTTCAAACTGGATTAAAACGGGACTCAAGGTGCAAAACGTTCTAGATTCTGGATCTCCTTATCAGGCTGCAACAAAACCCTGAAGACTCCTCCGTGCTCCTGAAAGACCACATCCAGCTTGTTCTGACTCTGATTGTTATTCTGTGAGTCTAAAACCTTACAGGTAGAATCCCTGAAGAGAGACGGGTACTTAGGTGGAAGATAGATCGTACTTTCAACCAGAATCAGACGTTACACTTCACTCAAAGACCCCAGACTGAACCAGGACCTAGGACCTTGTAGTCCGCCTCCACCTCCATCTCTTGGTTTCTTTGTGCAGCTAAACTGATCCCAGAACCTGTTTGACCCTGATAGAAACTTAGACCCCGTTATAAGCCAAACAAAGTGCAAAATTAACCCTTTAAAGTCTGTGCATGAACAGACTTCACATCCTTTCCTGTCCCTGTTAGACCAGAGTTGGATCAAATCCGTCGCAGGAGGAAACACGGTCACAACACGGCGTCAACAAACTCCACAAACATTTGAATCAACATCTTAAATGTATAAATTAGCATATTCATCTCCATGTTTCTGTGGCACTGACCTAAATCTGTCTACAGCTTATCCTAAAGCATGGGGACACTGAGAGCTGGCGTCAGTCCTCTGCTTACTCAGGTTTCATTGAGCGTTTACACCTGATTTAAATTCTTCAAAATCCTCCATGACGCCTGAAACACCGAGGCACAGCTCTGAGGACGAGGAGGAGGAGGAGGAGGAAGAGGAGGGAGGTGCTTCTGTTTCCTCAGGTCTTTAAATTAAAGGTTCAGTATCAGGTCTAAATCTTTGATCTGAAGGGGTTTGGTTAGTATCTCTGCATCTCTCAGACTCCACGTCAGCTAAAGCGCAGTCCAGCAGCTCCGTCTGCCAGCTGAATGTATTTGCCAATCAATCTTCAAACAGGACTTCCTGGTTTGTATTTGTCTTCTGACTGGAACAACTCTCTCTCTGCTGCATTAACGCTCTCAGTGCATTAAATCCTTTCACTGACGCTCTGCTTAGAATGCAGAAACATCAATGCACTTAAAGCTCGCCTCAATGAAGCCCAATATATGATCCCAGGTTGCATGCAGAGAGCCAGAGCCACACTTTACAACATGAGTGTCATCTATGAGCTGCAACATGTTTACCTTTATAATAAGATGTTGTATGCAGACCTTACAGGAGGTTTCTGGTTTAGACTCAGGGGCAGTAGATGTACCTGCAGGACCTCACAAACACACAGAGGGGGTCTGTGTTGAGTGTTGCATGAGGACATGATGTTGAAACAGACAGACGGACACACAGACATATGGCGGGCCTACATGTCTGATGATGCTGAATTTTAAATGCCTGTTAAATGAAGCTGGAGGCTCACAGGCTGCTCATCACAGACATGAAACAGTGAAGCCTCATGCTCTCATGAAGTCACATGATGAGGCAGATATCAGTGCATTACATGGATCTGAACACAGAGAGGAGTTGCAGCTGCTTAGGGAACACGCCCCTGTAATGTGTAATGCTATCTGGATGCCACGCCTTGCTGGTGTCAGATCAGCACGCCCGGCCTCCGAGCTGCAGCAACCCGGCTCTCTGCTCCCCGGCAGACCTGCATCCAGGCCGGGGGAGAGAGAGGAGAGAGAGGGGCTCTGCAGGCCGGGGGAGAGAGAGGGCTCTGCAGGCCGGGGGAGAGAGAGGGCTCTGCAGGCCGGGGGAGAGAGAGGGTTCTGCAGGCTCTGCAGGCCCTGCAGGTCCTGATCATCCAGCGCGCATTAAACACACATGCAGCATGAAGAACAGCCCCACAGGCAGAATCAGACATATGTGTGTGCAGCTCTGAAGATGCATCTGTAGTGAATGAAGGCTTTTTCCTCTCTGAAGCGTTCTCCCTGTCACCCCCACCCTCCTCTCTCTCTGCAGACACATGCACAGTTTGCACACACTCACTGGATTAATTGGCTTTTATGAGATGCTGGCTGCAGCCCGGCCTCCTCATGGAGCTCTAATGTCCCTGTTCCTCTCAGGGTTCTTCCTCTGAGGAGGAAGAGAGAGGAAGAGGGAGACAGAGAGAGGAAGAGAGAGGCAGAGAGAGGCAGAGAGAGGCAGAGAGAGGCGGAGAGAGGCAGAGAGAGGAAGAGCACGCAGGGTGAGGAGCCTGGATGGGGATGCGTTAAGGTGAAGGAGGATTGGTCTACTTACTGTGCGGATCCAGATCCAGGGAGATTTCAGGGGGAAAACCTGCAGCCAGGAGGATCAGAGTCCGGTAGAAACCCCGAGCTGGTCCGGTCTAAGCCTTCTGCCGGTTTAGTCCCGGTTTTCACCGAGTCCCCGTTCCTAGATATCCCAGATTTCCCTGATCCCTCTGCTGCTGCCTCACTGGATCCAACACCGCGGAACACTGGCGTCAAGGTCGAGGCAGGCGTGGACAGCAACTTCCGGGCAGGACTTTCACAATAAAACATCCTCATGACTTTTTTGATTTTGATTTATCTTTAAATATTTGTTTTCAGTTTAATTGAAATTTAAAACATTTAATCCTACTTTTTTTTTAATTTAGATCAGTTTAGCTAAAATCCTCTGGTGTCATTTTTTTGATAATTTGTATTTTTTGCAATATAAGCTATAAGTCCTTGTCCTTAAAGGGACCCAAAAAGGCCTCTTTAATTTAATTTGATTTAATTTAATTTAATTTAATTTAATTTGATTTAATTTGATTTAATTTGTTGTCTTGTGTTTGGTTTTCCTAAAACACATTTTAAGAGGATGTTCAGTCTCAGTGAAGACTTTTAATCCAAACTGTTTTTCACCAGTCAAAATGAACATCCCTGTAATTATCACATCACTGTTTATTATGGAGATAAACCAAGTTAGCATTAGCTGATGATTTTAGCAGCTCAGTTCTGGTGGAAACATGGCCATTTAAAAAAATGTAGTCATTCTTCCTCAAAGCTGAAATACAAAAAGAAGCGTGTGACGGTCTCAGGGTTCACTCTGAGGCGTGTTTATATCTATAACATACTACAGTGTGTGACTGCATGTCCACATCATGTGATTTATATTAAACCAGGTGAGCTGGTGAAGAACATTACTCCAGCAACACTTCACATTCAGTTTCTGGAGTGATTAGTTGAACTCCTCTGTGGATTTTATCATCAAACAAACTCTTATTAACAAACAAACATTTTAATTTGACAAAGTGAAGCAGCCTCAGTCCTGCAGGAAACAGGTCACTGGTTTAAAAAGAGGCAGTCTTTTATTTTGAAGGAGTTGTTACCTTGTTTCCGGTCAGGTAGGGGTTAACTTGATGCTCCCTCAGCTCTAGACCGGATCCCAAAAAAACCCTGATCGGGAGCGCGCATCCATGCCCTCCGCGCTCCCGATTCCTTGTTCCCTGTCCGGCCCAACCCAGAATCAGCTCTGACCAATCAGACCTGCTGGACTGAGGCCTGTTCTATTCTATTACACTCTATTCTATTGCACTCTATTACACTCTATTCTATTCTATTACACTCTATTCTATTACACTCTATTCTATTCTGTTCTGTTCTATTCTATTACACTCTATTCTATTACACTCTATTCTATTACACTCTATTACACTCTATTCTATTCTATTACACTCTATTCTATTACACTCTATTCTATTACACTCTATTCTATTACACTCTATTACACTCTATTCTATTCTATTACACTCTATTCTATTACACTCTATTCTATTACACTCTATTCTATTCTATTCTACTCTGTTTTTATATATTCAACTATATTATATATATATATATATATATATATATATATATATATATATATATTACATTATATAATATTATATTCCACCATATTATATTATATTCACATTATTTGTATATGTTATTATATTACATTATATCATATTATATTATACTATAATACATTATATTATTTTATATAATATTACATTCTTATTATACCTCTTCTTCTACCTTTTTTCTATTTTTTCTTGTATAGTTGCATTTCATATATCTTTCGTTTTTCCAACATCTGCTCTATTCCCTCTCTCTCTCTCTCTCTCTCTCTCTCTCTCTCTCTCTCTCTCTCTCTCTCTCACACACACACACACACACACACACACACACACACACACACACACACACACACACACACACACACACACACACACACAGCACCTTGTTTCATGTGAAGCTGTCCAGATCCTGCCCTCTAGTGGTCGCAGACTGCCTGTGTGAGTATCAGTGAAGTGGTGAACAGATGTCATGCAGTAACAGAGAGTGAACACATGAACAGGATTAACTCACTGCTGTGACTAAAGTGTCAGATCTCACTGAGACTCCATCAAACACTTTCTTTTCTCACTCTGACACAATTTAATTTAAATTAAAAAATAATGAAGGATATTATTTTATGTCCACAGGGTTAAAGGTCAACTTTAACATATATATATATATATATATATGTATGGAAGCATCCACACATCTTATTCGCCAAGGTTTAATAAAGAGTGAGATCTGGTTGTTATATTATTGATTATTATTATTATTTATTGGTTTCATGAATATCTTTCCATCGTCTCAGGAGAACAGAGCAGGTTTCATACGTTCATTTATTATCTTCAGATAACAAGGCCCTCTGCACTTTCTGTTCCACACACTTCAACATCACTAGATGAACTTCTGTCACATCCTGTTGTGCTTTGTTGATTTTTTTTTTATTGTAGTTTTAATAAAAAAAACCTCACAGATAAAAGACTTCTGAGCTCATGATTTTATTTAATGTTTATTTGTGTGCAGATGACGTTCCATCAGGCAGAGAGCAGAGGAAGGAAGAGGAGGCGCAGCTTTAACCACAGAATAACACACCATCTCTGTGTGTGTGTGTGTGTGTGTGTGTGTGTGTGTGTGTGTGTGTGTGTGTGTGTGTGTGTGTGTGTGTGTGTGTGTGTATGTAAAGCTTTTGTAAAAGCAGGGACAGAAACTTTGAGTGCTGTAAAAGAGCTCCATGTTTTCATGTGTAAAGGGTTAATGTGTGTATCTCAGACCAACAGGTGAATAAAGGTGTGTTATCACTTCTTCAAGCTTCAGGAGGGTGAGAACATGAAAAGCAGGAGGCCTTTTTAATAAAGGATGGATGTAACCACCAGGTATCATGCCGGACAGATCACAATATCTTCAGATGTTGAGTTGTTGAGTTGCAGGAAGTTGCAATCCATGATTTTATTTCTGCAGGTGAAGTATGAAGAGTTGATGTTTGAGTGGTCGCCTGCTCTGATGGGGAGGTAGAGTTGTGTGTTTATTTAAAAATAAATATGGATGTTATATTTATGGATCATATCAGTAAGAAGAGGGCGCATGTTAGTGGTGAATAGCATGAGACCCAGAACTCTACCCTGAGGGACCCCATGGGTGTTATTGATGACCTGAACCTGTTCAAGGTTCATACTCACAGTATGTGAGTATGTTATGCTCCACGGTATCTAACACAGCACTGAGGCCCAGAGGAACTAAAATCCAGCAGTACCCTGAATCTTCAGGCGGCATCAGGGACTCTTATGAGAGCCGTCTCAGAGCTGAACCTCAGGCTGAATGATCCGGATCAGTTATGGTCTGTTAAAGGAGCTTGAAGTAGTTGGATCATGTGGTTTTCTGGGACCTTGGATGAGAAAGGACGGTTTGAAACTGGTCAGTAATTTTCAAGAGCGTCAGGATCCAAGGGATGTTGTTTTAGTCGTGGTGTGTGATGCAGTTGTAAAGTACCGGGACCAATGGGGATGGTCTCATTCAGGAGTCATATGGGACCACATCCAAGGGGCACTGAGGGGTGCTAAGGTGAAGGACCAGAGGGATGGAACATGGAGTGGTCTCAGACTCATGAATCCAGGGACAGGTGAGTCCAGAAGGCAGTTTCTGTTCATAAAGACTTCTTTCAGTTGTTCTCAGAGATCAGGGGATGGATGAAAGCCGGTGGACCTTGAAGCTGGTCTCAGGTTTTGACCCAAAGTTTGGGGTTTGGGAGTTTTGTGTGACCGGCTTGTAAGAGGAAGTCGCTCTTGCATCACTCCGTGTGATATTCACACTCTTTCTTACTGTCAGTAAACTTGTGATCGTTTCCCGCCCCAGCCTTACTGCTGACTGGTGATGATATCTTCTGCTCTTACCCTGCAGACGGTGACAGCTGCAGGATTTAACCACCGTCTTCTGAGTGACTGAGTCGTGTAGTGCTGACGGCACCTTCTGCAAAAACAGGGTTTAACCCCACAGAGAGTTTCCAGGCAAACACGAGATGTGACGCCAATATCATCACATCAGCACTTTCAGTCCAATCCAGCTGACAGCACTGAAAAGACTCTGTTTTCCACTGTTAGCACTTTATCTCTGCATGTTGAGCACCGCATGAAGCAATCAGAATCGGAATATTCCAATGAGGCTTCAAATGTGATCAAATAACAGAAACAGGAGCGTGTTAAAAAACATCATTCATGTGGTGTTTTTAACATTTTCTACCATCATGAAATCACACAAAGCTTAGATAACTCCTGCTGCAGGGCGACTGTAAGAATGGACTCTGATAGGAGAGTTAGCTCTTCACAGCTCAGCCTCATTCATCAGTGTGTGGATGTGTTTCAGAGAGACCAGGACGGTGCTTATAAACAGTCCAACACGTTGTTGCTCTTATACTCAGATGTTAGAAACAAAAGTGTGTTTCTTAAAGATTCTGCATGAGTGAGAAAATGATAACAAGCCGAGACCCAGCAGAAGGATTGCAGTTATTCTCCTCATGTTATTTACTTGATCCTGATTGGTCAAACTCATAACAACAGTGATTAACTCTAGACAGCAGAGAGACACCAGGGACGACCTGATCACACCTCATATCAGATCCAGATTCAGATTCAGAATACTTTATTAGTCCCAGAAGGGTAATTCAGTTTTACAGTCCACCTGTCCATAGCACAAAATATACAGTAAAGGAAATAAATAACACATCGTGACATCAACAACCACCACCAGTGAGCGTTCAGCAGAGCAGGATGCAGAGTGCTCTGCTCATGGTGGATTAAGATGAGATCAGACTGAGTCCTGTCTGGAAGATGGGACTGGATCTGATCCGGTCTTGATGTTGGGTCTTTCTTAATGATAGAACATAGAGTCCGGTCTAGACCTGCTCTGTTTGGAAAGAGTCTGAGGAGAACGTTTGTTGGGATTTGGTGCTTCATAGATAAAGATTGATTGATTGAAGAACAAATCAAAACATGTTTTATTTCATTTTTTAACATTTTTATTTAACCTTTATTTAACCAGGTAAGTCATTGAGAACAAACTCTTATTTCCAGTGACGACCCCAGGTCGCTCTTTTTACCAAACCAGAGGATCTTGGTCTTGGAGGAGTTCAGCAGGAGACGTAGGGAGGAGAGTGCCTGTTTAGAAGTACTTTATCACTGGTCACGAGCTGACCAGAAGTCAAACTCTTTCTTTCAGGCGGGGTGAGGAGAAGAAGACGTCAGAGTGAGAGGAATCTGTCTGTCTGTTTCCAGACCCAGAAACCTCTGAGTGTCTGTTCTTAAGATAAGATACTCCTTTATTTCATGAGAGGTTTCTGGTTTTTCATTTAATGCATAATATATATTTTACTTGCTCCAGTATCAGCTCTTTCTGATCCCAGCAGTTTCATTAACTTTCTACTTCCAGCTGTTTATAAAATCCTCATTTTTTAAAATTCTGTGTGAGTGAAACTTTCTAACATTTCTCTCCTGTTTATGAGTTATGTTGACTGAGACGATGTAAAGGAAACGTTCTCTTAATGTCTGGTTTTAATGTTGTTTGTAATTCAGATCATTGTTTGATTTTCTTGTGAAACTAAAGACACTTTATTTATTTTATTATTCTTATTATTTATTATTCTACTCTATTCTAAATCACTTTATTTAGTGTAATCCTTCTTCTTCTTTGCATAACCTTCCTAACATCAGGACTGAATTCTCAGGATTTCCGTCTTTAAGACATTTTTTAATTCTCTTGTAAATCATTGAGATTCTTTAATTTTCAGTCCTAGTGTGTGTTTTTAAGTGAAAATGTCTTTTTTTCTTCCTTTGAACAGAAAAAAGGAATTCGTTTCTGCAGAACCACAGATACTTATATTTGCCGTTTGCGTTTACCGGTAAAGCACCTTCTCATTTCCTGCTGCCACGTAGTTTCCATGACACCC
Organism: Notolabrus celidotus; assembly: GCF_009762535.1. NCBI lineage: Eukaryota > Metazoa > Chordata > Actinopteri > Labriformes > Labridae > Notolabrus > Notolabrus celidotus. The sequence continues at coordinate 36,952,678 of NC_048281.1, forward strand.
CTCCTCTGGCTTATAAAAGGTAATCCTCACTGTACTCTAAAGACTGATCTGGAGTGTGTGGGGGTGTTTTCACTACAGTTAACAGAGTTTTGGTGAAACTGTAAGACGTACAGGATGGTTCTGATTCACTGTGTGATGGTGTGGAGTGTGTGTGCGGTCCTCAGCCTCTGCAGCCTGCCCGTGTGGAGCGGTGAGTATCATGCTTTACTGATGTGATCCTGCTGTTATCTAAAGTATATGCTCTTTAGGTATCAAGGGTTTCAGGGCGACTCATCCGTCAGTCCTTCACCGACACATTAGAGACCTGAAACAAGATCCACAGGGTTTAGTCCTGACTCCAGAGCAACTCTGTCTTATCTCTTGATGCTTTATAAGAACATCTGGACTGACTGCATGTTTAAAGCTGCTGTAAGGAGTTTTTATCAGGTCATGGAACAGACTGGAGTTGGTACAGATGGATCTTTATGATCTACAAGAGCAAATAATGCAGTCAACAAGAACCCTGAACACGCCTGCAGCTCTCTGCACGGCCTGTTAGCGGGAGCAGCCTCAGATTCACACGGTTTGATGTGGCAGATGGATGAGAGGCTGCAAAGCTTGATCTGTAAGGCAACTGGACTGGTACAAATTCTTGAAGACGGTTCACCTCTCCTCCAAAAGGCTTCTTCAGTTCTGACCAGACTGGGGAAGAGCTTGAAGATATAAGCCACTAACAGTCGTGGGTGTGTCCAGGAGTCACAAAGGGTCCTAAGTGGGGTCTAAGTCTAGTTCCTGAACAGTCATTCTGTACCTCCTGGCAGTGGTTAGGGTGATGGGTCAGCTGTGAGTCGTTTGAGTCACATGGTCTCTGGTGTGAGTGTGGTCTTACCTGCTTTGACAGAGAACTCAAACAGCATTGTATGTAGGAGACAAATGGAGTCTTAGTCCACCACCTCTGTTAAGAGGGTGTTCAAGCTTAACATAGACGGCTTCCTTCACCCCTCTTTCATACCAGCGCTCTTTTCTGTCCAGGATCTGAATCTTGCTGTCCTCAAAGGAGTGTCCCTTGTCCTTGAGGTGCAGATGTACGGCAGAGTCCTGGCCTGAGGAGCTGGCTCTTCTGTGTTGGGCCATGCATCTGTGGAGAGGTTGTTTAGTTCCCTGCAGTCTTTGTTACACTGTATGTCTTAAACTACATGACTCTGTTTGTGCTGAGGTGTTCTGTCCTTGGGATGAACCAGTTTTTGTCTCAGTGTGTTGGAGGGCTTGAAATGAACAGGGATGTTGTGTTTGTTGAAGATGAGGCAGCAGTAGAGAAACCTCCTCCAGTGTATGAACAGGTAAGGATCAGTGAAGAGATAAGATACACTGCTTCTTCCACAAGGGGGCGCCAACATTGATGTAAGTGAAAGCATGTACAGCAATGGTATTTTTAAACAACACGTCTGTGTCGTCTCTTAAGCAAAGTTTCTGAGTTGATATGGAAATAACAACTTGAGCCTCTCTGGAGGATCTGCAGCCGCTCAGTTTCTCACCTCATTATCAATGCAGTGATCTGAGTGGGCGGGGCTGCCGTGACAACGATGCACTGCACTGATTGGCTGCCTGAAAGTTGTCTAAGGGGGAGGCTTTGGGGGCTGCATCTTAAATATTACATCTAAAATTCTCATGCATGACTCAGAGCAACGGATCAGTTTCAGGGCCTACACTGGACTTATATTAGTCAGATCTGACGTGCAGGGATGGTGAGATGGGGATTTAATGAGTCTTCATTTCCACATTTACTCAGTCAGGTCTTTCATTTTGCATCAGCAGCTGTGTTTAACTTCATATTCTTCTAATGCATTCAAAATAACCACACAGAAATACTCACTGATGGATTTAATGTTTAAGTCTGTTTGATAACCGGCTAAAAACTCCTTACTGGAGCTTTAAATTCTGTTATTGAGTTACATATTCAGTTCCATTGCTGCAGCCAGTATCTGTTACTCACGTTGACCTCTGACCCTAAATTGGAAAGGCTGCAGGGGAACATTTGTTGTTCAGTTCTTGTGCAGTCTAGTTCTGCTCCCTACCTTTTAAAAACATGGAGGCAGTCTCTGAAACATCGACCACTTTGATTGGCTGAGAGAAACGAGGAGGTATCGAGTGCTCGGGTTGTTAGAGCTTCACATAATGATGCAAACCTCTTTGTTTCTGCAGCTGTGTGTTTTAATATGGGGCTCTATGAGGATTGACTCACTATTGGAGCTGGCCCCCTGTGGCCATTAGAGGAACTGCAGTTTTTGACACAGTCCCACACCAGAGTAGAATCTATCCTGATAATGGTTTCCATCCTCTTCCAGCTCTGGAGGTGACTCAGCCTTACAGGGTGGACAGCACCGACGGGACAGCACAGGTGCAGTGCTACATCCACCTCCCACCCTCGCACCAGCTCCCTGAGCCGGAGGAGCTCAGAGTGTCTCTGCTGAAAGGCCTCCACGGCTCACAGGTGCTCTGCTGGTCCACGCTCAACCTCACGGAGCAGGCGGCTGCAGGTGTGGAGAAAGAAGGACAGGTAAGAGTGTGGATGGATGGAAGTCATGCAGACAGGATATGTTGACCACACCGTCTCTCTCAGAGTTTGAATGCATGAGGAAGAAAACATGTTGTTATATTGCTCATGATTTGGTGATTTAAATGATAAGATGGGATGAAAAAGGATCTCAGATAAACTCGACTTCTTACTTGGTTTTTGAAATAGAATAATCTGAAGTCTTTGACCATGTCTTAGCTGCTGCAGAGCCAAACTCAGATTTCACCTGTGTTTCCAGGTGCAGTGCTCTACTCGTGTGACAGATGGCGCTGTGGAGCTGAGTGTGTTTGGACTCAGAGCCACAGACACAGACCTGTACCGCTGTCAGATCGAGGTCTTGTTCCCTCCCCCGTACCTGAGACTCAGAGGGAACGGTACGCTCGTTCACGTCCGAGGTGAGAGGATCACGTGAGTTTAAATCCTGTGAGCGTGATTTCACCGAGCACGTCACTGACCGTGTTCCTGTCGTCCTCAGAGAGCTCAGACTGTCCTCTGCGGGACGCTCAGAGACAGGCGGCACACAAGGCCGACGAAGACGAGGAGGACCAGCGTGATGAGAGGACGGCACCGCTCAGTGTTCCTGTGGTTGTTCTGGTGATACTGGTCATCTTCGCTCTCCTCTTCATCATCTACCTTCAGGTGAAAGCTTTGGTCACGTTTAATTCAAGATTAAGTCACGAGGATTATTCGTCCCTGAGGAAATAAACTAGTGAAACAAAGTGCAAGGAAAGGCTGGAAGACGTCAAAGTGTAGGGGTCAAAATATTCCAAAATGAAGCACAAACTTCACAGAGGTGGTCATAGTCAGCACAGACGGCCTTCCAGGATAGAATAGAGTGTACTTTATTCATCCCTGATATAAATATATATACATATAGAGGTTGGCTGCAACAGTTGTCTGTATGTACGACACTGAGAAGTGATAAGTTGGTCCCTTCAAGACTTCACACACTTTCTCTGTTCGGCCTTAAATGTCTGATTATGCATCTTTTTAGAAAACGCTGGAGGACAAGATATTTCTAGGTTTTGCTTTTGGGAGCAGCAGAGACAAACGGTCCAATAAAGACCATCCATTGGTGGAGACAGCTGTTTGTCCTCCTGACAGATTACAGGAGAGAGACTTAAGCTAAATATAACATCAAACATGCTCACCAACTAGCCATCCGTTTCTTAGAGCAGGGGTTCCCAAAGTGGGGGTTGCAAGACACAATTGGGGGGTCCTGAGATGTCTTCCAGAATGTTTTTTTTTTTTTTTTAAAGTTGTCTGAAATAGAACATTTTACTCATTGTAATAAAAAAATATAAAAAATAGAAGCTAACCTTGAAATAAAACCTTGAAACTATAAAATGTGATGAGTTTTCTGCCTTTCTTTTCCCCAGATGGCTCTCTGACAGTCATCAGTCTTTTTCCTTGTACTGACAGGAGTTTGAATATGTCAT